>NC_142694.1:3648863-3800378 GCF_029641045.1 Salvia hispanica
TTATATGGTTAAAAACTTTATTATTCCCAATTTAAATGACCACTTAGATTTTTCATATATCAACTATCAATTCCATGCAAATTAAATAGGATACAAGTATAATATAAACTGAGATGAATATATTATTATATGAAATAAACAACATATATAATAAATGATCCTCACTTTAATTGATTAATGTCCATCTATTTATAGTAATAAAAGGCAAACACGCCCTTATAAAATCATTATCGTGAACTGCAGTCGGTGGAATTTAAACGGTTAAACCAAATGCAAATTAATGATTTTGGAGAATCGTACAATAAATACAAGAAAAACGTGTGTTAAAATTGATAGGAAGTCAATTGTTTATGAGTGGAGTTTACTCCTCTTGGTTAATAAGCTTACACTTCTACTTAAAAAATTATTTCGAGGGATTTGATCAAACATTTTGTCATAATGGAAAATTTCAAGAAAGTTAGTATCTTTTACCTAATCAATTCAGAAAGGGGTGGAAAGAAGAAAAAACTAGAATATTAAAGAATTGTAATGAACCTTTATCTTAAGGTCATGATGCATGAGACAAATCTGCACATTTTTTTTGCCTGCAAACTGTTGCATTTTTGTATATGACAAATTGCAGTAATTTGGTCGCCGTAAGAAGCCAATACAAGGTTGCAATTTGATAATATAAATATATACAAAATTAATCAGCTTCTGTTAGATAAAAATTAGATCCATAAACCAAGTTTATTTAAGCTATATATACATCATAAGAGTAACACTATTCTTAGTGAGAAGCCTTCTTTTTAATTATGCTTGCATTCGAGTACTTAATTCAAACTTGTTTGGTGATAATATCCATGTTTGTATGCGTAGTGTCTTAGTTAATAATGTTACAAATATTACTCTTCATCGATATGATACTACATGCAATAAATAATTAGTAATGTGACATATAGTAGTATTACAAAATGGATAGGAAAATGAAAGTGAAATGGGTGTATAATTGAAGACAAGAGCAATTAAAGATTTCCACGTGGGAAGTAAATCAATGGGCAAGGAATGTGAAGAAACTGATGATTCTGCCTCATTTCTGCATCTTCCCAATCAATGCTTTCATTTCTACGTGCAATCGTCGGCTACTCTGTCCCTTTCCCCATCACCATGACCATGATATCTCTACTCGATTTTACGTATTATGTCTGTATAATTTTTATAAGACGTTACATGATATCTTCGTGTTGAAAACATATATCTCTATTAGCAAAAAATGGAATGAGTAATTTATGGCTTAAGCCCAACAAATAAATGTTTCCCTTTCTCCTTCCCATTTGCAATCGCTGACACGGTCATTCGGATAATGAGGCCTATGTTAGTTCTATCTCTGATGTCTCCAAAGTACTTATATAACTTAACTAGTTTCTGTTCATTAACTAGAGATTTAAAATAACAACAATTATGATATGAGTTGAATAGATGACAACAATTAATTACTAAAAACTTAAAATGAAACTATAATCGAAAAAAAATATATTAAGCCGAATTAATAGGCGACACGCGAATGAGTTGAATAGATAGTTAACATGCTTTGGGTTTTCATATTCAATAGAGAGACACGAACATGTGCAAATTTATGAATTATGCCTAAAATGAGGATATAATTTGTTCTGCAATATTATGAAATTTATTTCGATTTTTCAGTTGGTAATAGCATTGTGATGTGTGCTTTTCATGTGCACCACCAACTGGACCACCACGAGAGATAGAGAGATAGGAATGCCATATTATCTATATATATAAATTCTCAAGAAAAATAATAATAATATAAAAAAGAGCCTCTATTGATATTTATAGCCGATTTCCAATGTAGATAATGCTTAAAATGGTACTCCTATTAATTTGTTGAAAGCAAAAAAAGCTTTTGAAGAATCTCGGCTGTCAAGATGGTAAAAGACATGAGTTAATGGTTTTTGATATGTTCAGTCATAGTCCACTTTCAATTATGATGCCAATTTGTCAGTTCCACTTCCATACTCATTTTATCTCTTCATAAAAATCACTTTCTCATATGCAATCTCCTCAAAAATAAATAAAGAAATATGGACTACTATATTTCATTGGACTGTAATATGGAAAATTTGGCATATTGTTTAATATTGTAATTCTTGATATACCGTTGAATCTCAAGCGTCAAATAATTAACATAGGTGAAATTTTGATAACTTTTATAAATAGTAGTATATGGGTGTGTTATATTGCTAACTTTCTTAAGTTAATTATGTTAACTCATCAATACAGTGTATTAAAAATATTAATATGATGACATTAAAATGTCAACACATAATATCAACACAATATGTTGAAATGTCAACAAAATTATGTGTTGACATTTTTAATACACTGCAGGATGAGTTAACAACTTAGTAATTAATCATACCCTACTAGTATATCATGAAAGTACAAAATACTTTTAAAAAAGAAAAGACGTCACAGTATTAGTACATGATATGCTCATATGCATCATAATATTCAAATTTCGGTTTGCCAAATTATTCACCACAGTATATCAGTACTAATTCTCTTAAAATTGAACCCATTACTAGGAGAATTCTACCACGATTTTGGAAAAAAAAATATATACAATAGAAACAATATTCTTATTAGATAAATAGAAGTAATATGTTTTGTAGGAGTAATTAAAAAAAGAGAAAGAGGGCAGGAATTTTTAACGGCCCACATCTTAATTCAAAAGAAGTGAGTTAAGGCCCACAAAAATTGCGAGTTGTAACCTGTCAAAGAAAGCCCAATTAACAACATTTTCAATAGGTTTACTAGTATCCACGTGGGGCCCATTCGCTCGCAGTGGGTCCCGCAAGTCTCGTGGCATGTTTTAGATCTCTCTCGACCAAACTAATTAAGCCTCGGATTACCTAAAAGCTTAGTTTTGTTGTCTTTTTAAATCTCAACCTCTTCCCTGTTTTATCTATCGGAGGGGTCGCTATCGGTATGCACGTAATAATTCCACAAGAGAGCCAATATTAATGAATAATGAACTTTCTTTGTGAGTTCTATTCATATTTAGGGTAAATTGTTGAAAAGATCATTAAATTTAGTTAATTTTTACACATGTATACATAATACACTGCATCAATAAATGATACTCGAGCGCGAGTTTGAGAGAGCCTAAGTTTGTTCCTGTTTGACCCGACGCGAGTTTTAAGAAATTGTTTAACTTTGTAGTAAATGGAGGTGCGTAGTGAAATAAAGGTCCCACATTGAGGAGATTGATGAGTGTATTTAATGTCTATTTTTGGAAAGATTCCAATTGGGACAAACTTTGTATGACGGACGAAAATGGTAAAATGAGACAAAATTTGTAGGACGGAGGGAGTACTACGATTAAGAAAAATGTCAAAGTTGAAATATGATTGGGAATGTCATGAGATTGATTAAACTTTGATAAAAAAATTTTTGACAACTTACCATTCTATTTATGTAATTTTGGAAGGTGTGGTTGTTGTTATATGCGCCTGTTTCATGTGTTATGCACCAATGTTTCATGTAGGACAATTGATTGCAATTTATAATAAAATTGACTCTCTCTCTTCTAATAAATTACAGTAGTACTAAAAGTTCTCTTATCTAGACTAGATTGATAATCGTATGGAATAATTTAAAAAGAGCTGAAAATGAAAATATTCGATCACAAAAAGGTAATTAAATTTCTTGGCATTTTGTTTCGACTTTCGACTCCTATATAACTTAGTAGTATACTATAGTCTAAAAATAAATATAATAGGTTCATCTTCATCAACCTTATTTCGACATCTGGAGAGGAATTTGAGGTAAGTTTCTAACTAAATCCAACTTGTGTTCAATCAAGCACATGGATTCACTATCGGACAACTTCATCAGTTTGTTGTGTGCGTAACCACAAATTTTCAGGTTCTAAATTTGGAAATCCTAAATTAAAATCAAACAACTTCAATTACTACATTAACTTCTTAATTCTTCTCCTCATTCTCATTATACTAAGATTTAAAAAGAAAGATAAAACCTTTTGGAAACAAGAAGAAAACTAGCATGAGTATGTACGAGATTATAAATTACTACTCCATAGTAGCAATAAATTTCTTTCATATATTAGCATACAGCAAGAAACTGAAATTGTTTTTTGTGTCATATTACCTTTCCATAAATAGAACACAAAATTCAATATGAAAAAATGGCTGCCCAATCACTAAATGAGGCCATGTGATAGCACAGACTCATCGTGCTACGCTCCAAAAATTCCTATCACTATTTACTAATTAGAATTTCCATAATATTCTATTAAACATTAAATTATTAACATATTGTAGTATAATTATTTTGGATTGATTTTATCATAACAAACAACCATATTGGAATTTTTTTTTCTAGTAATATTAATAATGAGTAGATGAATAGTAAAGATTTGGGCAACAACGTTATTAAAACAAAAGTTGAGGCTAGTTTGGAGTGGTGGCATGCATAAAAGGGGTGTCTCTTAATTCAACTTGAAATCAGACAGCAAATCTCAATAATACTCTTTCCTTCTCTCTTGGAGTGAGCACAGTACTGAATCAAGAAATGGGGAGCACTGCTCTGTCTGTGCTGTTGTTCTTAGCTGCTGCTGCTTGCCACCATGCTTTTGCCTTCAGAGATGGTAATTTCATAGCTCAACTCTGTTGTGTGTGTGTGTGTTCTTTCTATTTTTGGCTATTTCTTGCTTGTTTATGTTAGCTTTAGAGCATTATCTTCTTTTCCCTCTTCTAAAAATTTGAACTTGGGAAATGGGAACTGCTTGGATTCATGAATTATGGAGTAGTAAAAAGTGGATTTCAAGATTTCATGTTTGCTTGTATCTGTGTGTGTGGAAATTGAGAGTATAACTGCACTATAATGATATGTAAATGCTAGAATTCCATTATTTACTCAGCCAATTTAATGATATGTTAAATGCAGCCAAATTATTCATGTTTCGTACCATACCAACATTTATAAGGTTTTCTAACCAAGAAACCAAAATTTCATTTATAAACTTCTTCACATTTGGGGAAGATAAATAGTTTTTATCGTTTCTGATATTGACACCAATGGTTCAAGAACTAAATCATCAGGTTTTTGGATTTTCTGAAACTCTATAGTATAAAACTGTGATTTAGCAGTATAATATGTGAATCCATGTGCTCTTTATTGATTACTTAGTGTGACAAACATTCTGTGATGATGCTACACTGTAAAGTTTATTATTATACCATAAAGGCAAGAATCACATATTTCTGCCAATTTGCCTGTTCATATTTTTTTGCCTAGGATGATTATTCTATGAGTATGAAAATCCTATTTCCAGTCACATGTGATTGCACATGGAGAGTGAGAGAGAGAGAGATAGAGAGAGAGAGAGAGTTGAGGCTAAACTCTACAGCTGGTCCTTGCTACTTGATGTATGTAGGTGTCTGTCCCCAATAGCATGTTACTCTACATTCTAATTTCATATCAAGAATCCAAAAGGGATGGGATGTTGATGTGTTGCTAGTTCTTTTTTCTGTTTTATTTTTCTCGTCTTGTAAGTATCATAAACTTTATGAAGCTAAGCAGTTGCTTGGTAAATCTGAGATCAATCACTATGTGCAAAAATATGCAGGGCTGTTGGACAATGGCAACTTTGAAATGGCCCCATCTGCCTCTAGCCTCAATGGCTCCATTGTGCTCAAGCCCCACGCAATACCGAAATGGCAGATCTCCGGCTTCGTTGAGTACATCAAGGCGGGGCAGAAGCAGGGCGACATGCTGCTGGTGGTGCCGGAGGGGTATGCTGCAGTGAGGCTTGGGAACGAGGCCTCCATCAAGCAAGTGATCAATGTCACTAAGGGGATGTACTATTCGCTAACGTTTAGCGCTGCCCGGACCTGTGCTCAGGAGGAGAGGGTGAACGTGTCTGTGGCGCCCGACTTTGGTATCCTGCCAATCCAGACATTGTACAGCAGCAATGGATGGGACTCGTATGCGTGGGCATTCAAGACACGTTACACTGTCGCTGAGATCCTCATCCACAACCCGGGTGTTGAGGAGGACCCGGCCTGTGGACCTCTCATTGATTCAATAGCTATTCGGGCTTTATACCCTCCGAGGCCAACTAACCGTAAGTTCACTCACTCCACCAATGCCAATGCCAATCTCATAGTAATTCTTATTACAAGTTATCTGTAAATGATCTTATTCAACAAGCTTAGACAAAACTGTCTTTTTCTCCCCCTCTCCACTGCATTTGGACTAATCTGTGGTGATCTTTCGACAAGTTGCCAAAAATGCTTTTGTCCTACTACTTGTTTAGCCAAAGGAGACAGGATATGGGGTTTGCTCATTTTTGACTACTCAAATGGCTTTACTCCCCAACTCTATCTTGTTCCAAAATTCCATTTTTATGCGTATATTCATAAGGCCTCCTTTGTTTTACTATTGCAACTTTGATGAAATCATGCTGCATTTTTCAAGATTCCATTTTTATGTGTATATTCATAAGGCCTCCTTTGTTTTATTATTGCAACTCTGATGAAATCATGCTGCATTTTTCAAGATTCCATTTTTAAGTGTATATTCATAAGGCTTCCTTTGTTTTATCATTGCAACTTTGATGAAATCATGCTACATTTTTCAAGATTCCATTTTTAAGTGTATATTCACAAGTCTTCTTTGTTTTACTCTTGCAACTTTGATGAATTCATGCTGCATTTTTAGAGATAAGATCATGCCCTAAGCCTAACAATGGATGTTTGCAGAGAACCTGCTTAAAAATGGTGACTTTGAAGAAGGCGCCTACATATTCCCCAACACAAGCTGGGGAGTCCTAATCCCACCAAACATAGAGGACAAAAACTCCCCCCTCCCGGCCTGGATGGTCGAGTCCCTCAAGGCCGTGAAGTACATTGACTCGGCTCACTTCTCCGTCCCACAAGGCCAGAGGGCTATAGAGCTCGTGGGGGGCAAGGAGAGCGCCATCGCGCAAGTGGCCAGGACCACCGTTGGCAAGACCTACCAGCTGACCTTCGCGGTTGGGGATGCCAGCAACGCCTGCGAGGGGTCCATGATTGTTGAGGCGTTCGCTGGGAGGGACACGCTTAAGGTCCCGTACGAGTCCAAGGGGAAGGGCGGATACAAGCGCGCTGTGCTGAGGTTCGTTGCAACCACCGCTCGCACCCGGATCATGTTCCTCAGCACCTACTACCACATGAGGACCGACGACTACGCCTCCCTCTGCGGCCCTGTGGTGGACGACGTGAAGCTGCTCAGCGTCCGCAAGCCAAGGCGGCTCGCCTGAGGCCCCGGGGAGGGGTGATGGAGCAAGTGTTGGGATATACTGAGGGTAGTATTTCTTGTTGCTACAATGGCTGGCTGCTGATTTTTTCTTTTTCTCTTTTTTTTTTTTAATTTTGATTTGGTGCTACTTTTATCAATACTCAGCCTCAGCCGGATCCCATGTTTTTAAGGTGTAACAGTATATATAGAGGAGTGTGATTTGATTTTCAGGTGCAATATTAAGCCCAATAAATGGGAAAGGATATATGGTGGGAAGATAGTGATGTGGTTTTATCATTTTGCCAAGGAGTATATGACTAAATCTGCTTTAAGTGAAAGTTTGTGGCTGATAAGAATCAATTCAATCAATCAAATGATGAACCAATACAAATATAATGTTCTTTGATGTTTGAAATTTGCCTGTGCAATATTTGATCCTACCTTTTTCTTTGAATAGGTTGGAATATAGTACTGTTACAAATCCTATTATTCACAACTAAATTCACGAGTTCAGAGATTGGTGGTTGTAAATTAAAAATTCACTATGAAAATAAATTTAGTTAATAGTACAGCGGACTATTTTAATCTTTTACTTTTAGTGTCTAAGACAAAAATAATGAAGTTCAAATATAGACTAGTAATTGATCATACAAAGCAAATTACACACATTATAAATTCATATTTGAGGTCATCGATGATAACAGTTTAAAATTTGATATTTAGCAAAAGGATAAGACTAGACGAACGATATTGAACAAAGTTCTCTTGTTCAAATCCGCCAATATCTACTCGGTTACATCCATCACACATTAATTTATGATTGTATAAAGGCCTACTCTTTTAAATCCATCAATATTTATTCCGTAGTATTTATCACACATTTGAATTGGATTTACATACTATTTTCCTTGTCCATAATAATCGAGACATTAATTTTAGAAATTAATTAAGAAATAAATATTTAATAAATTAAATATAGAAATAAAAAAAAATCCATGAAAAAAATAAATAGAAGAAATACTAATAAATTTAAAAATGAAATAGACCAATTATACTATAGAAAATGAATATGATGGAAATAGTATTTTCTCCGTCACAAAGTAGATGTCACACTTCGTTTATGACACAAGATTTCATAAGATGTTATTTTGTTATTAATGAAGAAATAAAATATACTTATATATAGGGATGTAATCAATTGTTAACTAATTATCAATCCCAAATTGAGACCAATTTTCAACCATTAGATTAGAAGATCTTGTTGTTAATATAATGCCAAGTGTAATATATTTTAAATTTAAATAATTATTAATTAAATTAAAAGGGTATTAGTGTCAAATCCTATATATAGTAATTATAACTAACTACTTTCTCTCTCCTTAAAATCATCTCAAATCGTTAAATTTACGTAACTCTCTCAATTTAAATTATTTTTTCGTAAAAAATATATCAAATTAAAGATAATTTAATAAGGATTCCAACGAGATCTCAATTGCATATGTTCCGACGATGTTCGGGTGATGAAATTTGATAAATTATATTTCAGTTTTCGTACATGTTGATAAGCAGCTTTTATCAACAAATGCAACAAAAAATCTCAATATATTGTAGGCAAAATCTCAATATTATGCATGTCCAATCTCAATAAAAATGTGTTGATATTTTCTTGTCCTTGTATTGATATTCTAATGTCATATTGTTGATATTTGTAATATACAATGTTGATATAAAAAAACACCCACGAAAATTATTATATGATAACATAATGACGATATTACCCTTTTGTTGATATTTTGTCTACTATTTATTGAGATTTGTGAGCTTTAATCTCATCCACTCATTTTAAAATCCAAGAATGGAGATTTAGTCTTGATTTTGAATTAGGGTGCTATAAGCATTAGAATAGGACCCCTTATATATATATACGTAAAAGAAAATTTTTCAAAAAAGAAAAAGGGGATGGGATCCCCTGCTGTAAAATATGTCACGGCATGGGATGCTGTGCAGATCAAAACCATCCATTGCTGAAAAAAAATACAAGTATATAAAATTAATACATGGTGTGGATCTGCAGAGCATCCCTTACCGTGACATATTGCACAGGAGGAGAACCCAATCCAAGAAAAAGTAACATTTTTATAGAACCAACTAAAAAGTAAACTATTTCCTCCATCCACCAAAAATGGTCTCATTTTATCATTTTGAGACGTCTACAAAAAATAGTCTCAATTCTAAAAATTTTCCTTTTTTTCTCTCTCATACTTTATCACTTCTTCTTTCTATCTCTATTATTTTACTCATTTAATTTTATTTTTCTTACTTTATTAAATTTTTCATTAAAATTCTACCATTCATAAATGAGATTATTTTGTGGACAGCTAGTATGACATATGAGAATATTATAGTATGAAAATGAAATTGAAAATTGAATCTTATGTACTAACTGGATCTTAGCCCAAATTCAAACCCTTTTTAAACACAGTAGAAGGCCACATTCAAGGCCCATACAGAAGGCCCAAACATAATCTAGAACATTCACTGAAACACGTGTCGAGCACGTGACCTCATGTTTTGATCCGACGGCTGAGATTATCGCGTCACCTTAAAGCTACTCATTTCGGCACAATTTCAAAAAGTCCTCCGCAAAACCTACGCTACATTTTTAGGGCACCAGAATATATATACAAACGCAGCGCGCATATCTCCCAACAATCTCTCTCTCTTCCCCCGATTCCGTTTTCTCTCTACCTTACCAGGACTGCACAGAATCAAATGGTAAGCACTCACTTACTCACCTTGTTTCGATTCTCAGCTCGATTTAGTGTTCTGATGAATTTTGCGTTTCTGCTAAATTACTGCGATTCGGCTATTTTGTTGTGATTTTTTTCACCGATTTCTGTGATTTTATAGGCGTTGCCGAATCAGCAGACTGTGGATTACCCAAGCTTCAAGCTTGTAATTGTCGGCGATGGTGGTACAGGTATTGGATTCGACTTAAATCTCGAATTTGAGGTTTTTCTTTTTTGTTTTTATGTGTTTACCTTTACATCTGGATTCGATTATATTGTTTCAAGTGTTGATTGTGTGTTTGGAGAACCTGAGCCTTTTTTCTATGTGAAGTGAGATTAATTCGCATTGATTTACTTTTTAGACATTTAGGATTATTTCTGAAATCTGTTGTTTTATTGCTATTTTATGAATATATAGTGTATGGTGAATTTATGTTTTCTTATATGTTTTGATTTAGGTCTTAGGATGGTAGGGTTTATTCTAGGTTTTATGCGATTTTCTTTCTGTAGAAATACTCGTAATGATTAGCCTTTTAAGTTTTTATGTGATTCGAATTTAAGTTTTGTAGTAGGAAAATAAATTCTATTAATGTCTGATGCTTCAAATATTAGCTTGTATGGTATGGCATGTCTAGTTCAATAAGTAGAAGAAAGATAATACAAATGAGTCTAATCAATGGTGTATCTCTTTAACTCTATGACAGGGAAAACTACATTTGTGAAGAGGCATCTGACTGGTGAATTTGAGAAGAAATATGAGCGTAAGCCTTTACTTTGTCAATAGTCTGAGTACATTTCATTTTCTTTTTACCTCTTTTGTCTTTCCTTGTGTTTTTATTGACAAAGAGAACTTCTTTGAACAGCTACAATTGGTGTGGAAGTTCATCCTCTTGATTTTTTCACCAACTGCGGAAAGATCAGATTTTATTGCTGGGACACTGCTGGTCAGGAGAAGTTTGGTGGGCTTAGGGATGGATACTAGTAAGTAAATCTTATAATCATTCACTGCCCAATGAGTCTTATTGAATTATCCCTGTGCATTTTTACCCACTAAATTTGGTTGGTTGATGATAACAATTTTAAACTGGTGTGCAGCATCCACGGACAGTGTGCCATTATCATGTTTGATGTAACTGCTCGGTTAACCTACAAGAATGTCCCAACATGGCACCGTGATCTTTGCCGGTATGTGTTGCTTACTAGACTGTTGTCCTGATAGTATATCAATTTCGTTGTCTGCATCATATTTGAACGTTTAATGCTGTAATTTCAGTGTCTGTGAGAACATCCCAATTGTGCTTTGCGGAAACAAGGTTGATGTCAAGAACAGGCAAGTGAAGGCCAAGCAGGTTACCTTCCACAGGAAGAAGAACTTGCAGTACTATGAAATTTCTGCCAAGAGCAATTACAACTTTGAGAAGCCCTTCCTTTATCTGGCTAGGAAGCTTGCTGGGTAATTACCTAAAAATTTTAAACCTTTCTGCTAATCCTATTTGGGTATATTGCTAACATCTTCCTTTGGTTATAGTGATCCTAACTTGCACTTTGTTGAGTCACCTGCTCTTGCCCCACCGGAAGTCCAGATCGACTTGGCTGCACAGAAACAGTAAATATCTGCCCCTATCTTTTCCTCTAACACTTAATGCCTGGTGATAATGATATATTAAACCTGAACTTGTTTTGCAGGCATGAGGCTGAGCTTGATGCGGCGGCCAACCAGCCCCTTCCCGATGATGATGATGATGCATTTGATTAAGTATTCATCTTCAGACGGTGTCCCGAGTTTTCTTGCTGATTTTGTCTGGGGAGTGTTAAGGATTAAATGATATGATCCTGTTTGGTTGTGGGAAGATAGTATATCTTCTAATACAATTTGATTTGCATGTAGTTCACATTTTCAGTTGAGCTCTTTGGTTGTTTAATGTTGCATTTTAATCTCTGAATTCTCTAGAGAGACCCGGTTTTGATACTTTTTATCTTGGATGTTCAAACTGGTCGGTTACTACAATTTTTTTACTTTGGTATATCTTCTTGGTATCAGCTGTTTTAAGCAATTATCTTGTCAAATTCTGTTTTAGTTTTTTAATTAGTGGTACCTTTCGGTTCTTGATAGGCTTTGCAATAATATGGAGTATACAGTATTAGTGTTTTGTTTCTAACGTTTTTTGAAAATTTCAACCGATTAAGTTAGTGTAAGTTGAGTACAATGGTTGGCGATTTATTATTTCAAGTTTATTTTATTTTAAGAGTATTTATTCTCGTTAGTTTAGTTATTTCTAATTCTAACCTTTCTTTTTATTAAAGTTCAACTTATTTAAAGATTAGCATTGTGCTTCACGAAAATGCTGTTTTGATAGTGAGTTGAATGTTTGTTTATAAAAGATTAGCTTAAATATAAATATTTAGGTGGTGTTTAATTGCCATTTAGAATAAAAAAATTAAAAATTTTAACTGAACCTAAATGAATATAATTATAAAGTATAATACCAATTCACTAAAGTAATGGAGTATTAACTAATTTAATTGTATGATACAACTATTTATGATAATAACTCAACTAAGATTTCTACTCAAATGATAATATATCACAACCGCTTGAAATCTTAAATTATTAAACCATAAGCTTTTGATTTTGGGACACAATTGATACCAATTCCACATATTAGCGTTCAAAATGTCATCTTGACAATTAAAAAATACTCCCTCCGTCCCCCATTAAGAGTCACACTTTTCCATTTCGATCCGTCTCTAATTAAGAGTCACACTTCATTTTTACTATAAATAGTAAGTAGGTCCCACATTCCACTAACTCAATTCACTTACATTTTATTATAAAACCAATATAAAAAAATGGGTCTCACATTCCACTAACTTTTTCAACTAATTTTTTTTTACATTTCTTAAAACTCGTGTCCGGTCAAAGAGTGATTCCTAATAGGAGACGGATGGAGTAAGTTAATAGCGTGAGATTTGAAATGGTACCATCGTTGGACAACAATATTTTTTATTATGTTTATGCGACCGAGGGCATCTTGGACAATTTATTAGGTCGTCTATGTTTTACAAAACATAATTTTAAACTATCCAGCACCCGCGTGTAGTACACTTGCTGATAATTTTAAGAAGATTATTTAACTGGAATATTCTTATTTACTTGCTATATTCATGCAATATTCTTTCTTATCTACTTGCTATTAAGGGAAATGTCCATTTTCTGGAAAAACAAGATAATCTCCAGTTTTGGAATTGAGTACTTTCCGTTATAACTTGCACCCAAATGTAAAATTAATCAGATTCAAAATATATGCCTGATATACATTTCAGATATCCAAATGCATATTTGATGTTAGGAAAAGGAAAAGTATATGAAACAAAGACAAGACAATAAGCTACCAAATTCAACATGAAAGTGAACCTTGTACCTCGGATTCTGCCAAAAAAAGTAGTAATCCTCAGCAGAGTTAATACAGTTATGAATTATGATAAAACAATAATGTAAACTGACTGCTGGGATTGGGCACCAGGGCCAGAGGAACAACAGTTTGAAAGTAGACGACGATTGCATCGTCTTGCAAACCATCGTATCAGCTTTAAGCCATGGAAGCAAATCAAGCATGATGCCTCCAACTTGGCCCTGGGGATTCGAAGATTGATCAATAACCCATCTTCAAACACAAATTATGTTTTGCCAAATGTGCAGGAGCACTATTCAGTTTATAGCACAAATTCCCAACTTTCGATAAAAACAAGCATATGCCATCGGAAAGCACAAAGGAAGAAGCAAATAGTTACAGTTCCTTCATATCCCTAATTTCAGTAGACAAACTGAACAGGATTGGTTCATCAGATCTATCTGTATAATCAAACGGATTGTTTTATATATACGTATTATTCAATTACCATAAAATGGGACAACAGTAGTTGACAAAGGAAAGAATTTGATACGCGTTTCTTACTAACAATCTACACAGCTTATAAACAAAGTCCAATGTGTTACCAAAAAATTAACTTACAGTTGCTAATATAAGAGATCTTATATTGTTGAAACATAAATGCAAATTCCAGATGCATTATAATGTCGTGATTAAAAAACAGAGCTATCATCATCTGACACTTACAGTAGTGTTAGCAGATATTAGGTGCTTCAGCTCCTTCAAATGTTCGTCATTTGAAATATGGAGCATGATCCGGAGATTTGTCAACATTGTTTCCTGTTCCCAACTTAAGGGACCAGAAGCATACAAAGCTTCCAGAGTTCTCCGATAAGCTTGCAACTCTAATCTACGTATACTGGTTCCTACTTCCTCTCGGGGAGGAAGAGAATTACTTATCCTCTCAAATTCTGAAGCATGACCAGAGTCAGCATCACTATCAACAGCGTCTGTTTCTCGAGATACATGGTGTATAGAAGGAATATCAATGTTGGTTGGACTCCGATCAGTGCCACCACTACAACTACCAACAGAGCAGGCATCGTCACTGTTTGAACTATCCAATTGAATTTGTCGGATTCCAGAAACGTCATTTATGTTCAACCTTGCCTTTTGATTGGATGCACTCGGAATAATTTTGAGGGAAGCATGGATGTTTTTTTCACCCAAAATCTTTCTTGGGTAAGAAACAGAACCTGCCTTTCGATCTGGAGCAGCAGCAGCAGCCAGTCTTTGTTTCCTCCCGTCTTTCTCAATTGCTTGTAGCTTATGGGAAGGCCCGTAGTGCAATTCATTGGTAGATGATCCACAAGGGGACAACCTCTTTAGCAACCTTGAATCATGATGGGATTCCATAAATCGAGTTTCATCCACAACATTGATGCAATTCTTCTGAGAAGCCCTTGCTTTAGGTAGAGTGATCTTGAAGTTCACATTCTTATGACAAATCGAAGTTGATGGCTTGCTAGCTGTAATATCCCCAACTCCTTGAGAACTCTGCAATTAACAGAAACAAGAAGATCAGAGGTAGAAAACTTGGAACTAATTGAATAGGAGTCTATTGCATAGTTGAATATATCCCCAAAATCAGTGCCTTTAAATCTCAAGAAATTTAAAAAAGGTAGCACGCAAACAACAATAAAGGCATTGCTATAGAAAAACAGAAACTACCTTTTCACACATAATCCACTTGCCATCTTGCCATGTCTGCTTCATCCTAATGTTTGATCCATCAACAATAGATTCGATGGAGCATCCAAGCAGCCTTACTTTATACCGTTTCTGGACTGCAGTTGCTCGGATGGAAATCTTCCTACTTTTAGTTTCTCTTTTGCCTTGCACAACATTCAAGATAGCAGCAGCCTTCCAGGCATATTCGTGAAATATCTCCACAACGTCTCCAGCTACGTGATCCTCTACACCTTGCACCAAAGGCTGGCATGGTCTCACACAAGTCTTTGAAACTGTCTCCACTTTGTGCTCACTTGACATACCCGGACAAGAATCATACTTCACAAGATACGCATATCCAAACCCAGATAAAATCTCAGCAACATGCCATGAAACTGGAATCTCTTTGTGGTTCAAAACCTCCACCTTTTCCCCTTTCTTGAATTTCATTATCAGTACACCAAATTGCAAAGCCTGTGATAACAACAAAACATAAGAATACAATTAACAGCATATAAAATTGGAGAATCAAAATGTAAAACTGACAGCATGATTTAGATGTCAAGTAAAACTGGACTTTGATCTTACTATGTTCAAGATTCATACATCCAGAATAACAAAAATGAAAATTGGAAGCAGAAATATTAATATAGCATTCTGCTACCAGATATTCAATCACATCAAAAGCAGATGTTCAATTCATTGCCAGATTTATGTTCAAATGTAGTTTTCAACATCTGTTGACAATGACAAGTCAAACATCAGATTTTTCAAGAGAAATCATTGAAAAGCTCACGATTTTTCGTTTCTGCTTAAAATCAAGCTGATCGGAAAGGATTGGCCAGTAAAATGAAATTTTTTTGTGATCTTGATTTCCAGGACAAAAGCAGTAAATAAATAACAACTTTCAACATTTTGTTAAAAAACAACACAAGAATTCAATACTTAAAACTGAACTTATTGCAGAAAAAGTAGGAAACAAACAGAAACTTGTTAGACTTGCCACAATATGAACAAAAATGAACAATCAAACAAAATAATCAACAACATAGATCCAAAACGTAATAAAGAGTCAAAATTTGTTAAAACCCCCAAAAGTTACAACTCCATATTGATCAATTTAACATTTTAAAGCAGACAACATGAAACCCTAAAACTGGAAAATCACTGACCTTTTTCCTCAAATTAAAGCCGAATCTCGAGATGAGAAGTTGTGATCAGGTGAAATTGATATCTGAATTTCTCTCTTCTTCCAAAACAAAACTTTGATTTTTTTCCACTAGGGTTTCTTCCCTTCTTCTCAATGTATATTGATTTTCTCTCGTTTGCTTGATGAAAAAATAATTTGAGCTAAAAAAAATTAATTTATTCAATTTTCGAGACATATCCATATTTTAAATAAATTATTATTTAAAAACTAATCAAAACCATTTAAGAAAAGGTCAGGTGCGTATTGCACGCTCTTTTGTTGTACGAAATCACCTAATTTGTGTGATAGAAAGAATATTGTGATCACGCGCCAATTTCAGCAGTGTTGAACACGTCCTTTTTATTTTGAGTAAAAATAATTAAACAATTATCATCATCGAATTTGGGTGATTAACAACATAAGTTGAATTAAGTAATTTGGAATTGAATTTGGATGAATGACGAGACAAGTTAGATTAAGTAATTTGGTGATGGATTTGGATGAATAACAATATCAGTTAGATTAAGTGATTTGATTTATGAAAATTTGGACGATTGGCAATATAAGTTGGATTAAGTAATTTGATTTCCACATATAATTATCTTAATATACAACAACTTCGGCGAAAATAGATCTACACAGTTTATATTTGATGGACTTAGTTAACGGGGAGTGTTAGGGTGTCACCACCTCTTAAAATAACATCCTACCACCAATTCTAGCCAATCATTTGTACATGTGGATGAATAATAAGCTGTCATGTGGCAAAAATTTTTTTTTTTGAAAAAGACGTTGAACAATATGGTGTACATTATACAATAATTTTTCTTGGCCAGCAATATCCGACACTAAAAAACAATCTATAGATTGTTGTGTAGCGTTTATAATATTGTTGTGAAGCGTTTATAATATTGTTGTATATGTGGTGTCACGATATCACTTTAAGAGGTGTTATCATTTTAAAACAAATCTTTAGTTATATCTTGCATTGACTAATGCAAAATACAGTATTTGGGATTTTTATAGTAATGAATGGAGGAGAGATAATAAACTATTTATTTCAATAAGAGATATAATTTCATTGAAGATATATTCCCATTTCCCACTTTTATTCAACAAAAGATTTGATTAAACAAACTACAGTGGATATGGATACGAGAAAAAGATAATTATTAAAGATCTCATGTTTCTTATTCTATATTTGCACGTTGAAATTGTCGATTTTGTCCATGGAAGTTGTAGCTGTCATATTAAAAATTTAATAGGAGTAGCAAACATCAAAATCACGCAAACTTTATTATGTAACTAACGTAATGTTATATTTTTACTCATTAATCATGGTACTATATATCATAACGATAGGTCGATAGCTTAGTCATACTTTTCTCCAAAATAATAAAATATGTGATGGTATCTTTCATTGGGCTTGTCTCATTAATGATTTTTATCGCGAAAGGCCTATCAAGTTGAAATTTAACCATTTGTTTGATTCAATATTAAATTTCATACGTTATCTTAATTATATGGGAATGGTGATCATTAAAACTTAAAAATGGGCAAATATTATTGTCCATGGGCCATGTAAAGTTGTGGACAAAAATTCTAGATTACCTTCAATAACTGTAGATTAAAATTCAAAGGAGGTGCTTCGTGGTCTAACAAAAGGTATAAATTTGGCAAGGACAATAAGTTTGTTTGGGTGGAAATGAATTCAAGAATGGATCGAGGTGGGTGGGTCGCATAGGTTAGCCAACCCATCTTCAACCAACGCGTATCGAAAAATTACTTCGTATTGTATTAACTTTGGTCTTTCGAGCCATTGTCGCCTCCCCCCCACCTCATGCATGTCCTTTTGAAGTATTGAAATTGTTTGATAAATAAATTGACTATTATCTGAACTAACTATCTTAGAGTTATATGATCGAAGATGACTTAAAATATGAGTTATTATCATGTTTTATTTATTTATCTTCTCTATCAAACTGTCTTGAGTGAAAATATTTGTGAATAAGGAAGCTGATTTAAGTTAGAGCAACCGTTGAGTAACAAAAAGCAAACGGATCATATAACTTGGTGTAGATGTTTTGCATCTTCTGCAACAACACCAATTCTTTCAGCTAATGAATACTCCCTCCGTTTCATATAGTGGAGCCATTTTGCCATTTTGGTACGTTCCATAATAGTGAAGTTAAATCCCTTTTTAGTAAAAACCAATATATTTTTTTCACTTACTTTACTCTCTCTTACTTTATTTTTTCTTAAGCTATCTACTTTTTTCATTTTCTACTTTATTCTTCCTTTACTTGACTCACCTAACATAATTTTTCTTAATATTCATGCCGAAAGAAAATGCCTCAACTACTATAAAACGGAGGGAGCAGGAGATATTAGATGTTGAGAACATTAATACTCCATATCAGTAGGCCTACTTGAAACAATCTTATCCATATAATTAAACAAAATTATAAGAAAATCATTCAAGAGGAGGAACATATATAAACCAAATTTTCAATAGAGATAATATAGCCAACCCTCCCAAAACATTTATCTTGCCATATTTTTTAATGGAATTATATATCGACACGTTAAATTTCTGATGCATTTAGTAAAATACAATATGATGCATTTAGTTGATTGGATAGCATTACAATACACTACGCAGTTTCATTGAAGATTACTTGATGTATAATTAGTGGTTGGAATTCAACAATTTAGCCAAATTTGTAGCTCATTTTGACTAATTGCTTCTTATCTAAGTCTTTTTAGTATCCTTTTGTTTTATACTATAAGAAAAAAATTCGTTGTTATATTTTCTATTTTATTTAATCATTCATATAGTTGATTTCAAAAGATGGTAGAGTTTCAAGTTGATATAGCCGCCTAAGCAGCTTCCGAATAATCACGTAAGTCTTTACTTGTGGAAGAATTTTGCCTTTATGAATTGACTTTAAAAGTATAGTATAGTCACACAAACGGTCAATTGCGATAATATATGTGGACCTTCCTACAATTGACAAGAATAAGATGCTCCTCACTTTTTAATTTCTAAAACACATTAAAATAACATCATCTTTGTATAATTAACTTGACATAAATACTAATACTATGTTAGCTAACATTTTTTCGGAAAAATCATATATATCCATACCTAAACCATCGACTTAAGAAAAATATCCGTTATCATGACTATATTATTGTTTGCTGGACAAGACAATTCGTTGATAGGATAAGATGGATTGGGGAGTATAATTAAAATTTCCAAAAATATTATCACATGCTGTCGTATTCAATCATTCGTATACTTGTTTAACGAGAAAATAAATAAGAAGAGATAATATTTACTTAAAACTGATAATATATCTAGACTAATAAATTTTCATGGACTATAGTCCAATTGTTTTGTAGTGAGGAAATGGCTAAGCATGATCCGTAATCTTGAAACCTATGGATCCAATTTCAACCCCTAGTTTTGTGTGACAAGGAGACGAATTTAATCACATCATCATGATATTCATCAAAATGGCTAACTATAAATACAGGTATTGCTTTGATTAATTTCAATCAAACAAACAACACAAATATTCAAGAAATCATAAACCTTCTCTTTATCTCTCTCTCTCCATGGAATTTCAGTCAACATTTAGTTTGACTACCGCCGCCCTCCTCCTCCTGACACCTGTCATTTTCTTACTCATAATATTCAAATCACGTATACAAAAACCACACCACCACCACCACCACCTCCCCCCGAGCCCGCCGCGGCTTCCCCTGATCGGCCACCTCCACCACCTCATCGGCAAACTACCCCACCGCGCCCTCACCTCCCTCTCCCAAAAATACGGCCCCGTCCTCCACCTCCGCCTCGGCCAAGTCCCCGCCGTCATCATCTCCTCCCCCGCGGCGGCGCGCGAGGTCCTCAAGTCGCAGGACCCCGCGTGCGCCGACCGCCCCGACAGCATCGGCACCAACATCATGTGGTACGACCAGGCCGACCTCGCCTTCAGCCCCTACGGCGAGCACTGGCGCCAGATGCGCAAAATATGCGTCCTCGAGCTCCTCAGCGCCCGCAACGTCCGCTCCTTCGGCTTCCTCCGCCGCCACGAGGTCGACCGCCTCGTCGCCGCCCTCCGCCTCTCCGCCGGCCGCCCCGTCGACCTCACGGCGGCGGTCTTCTCCGCCACCAGCGCCACCACGTGCCGGGCGGCGTTCGGGAAGGTGGTGCGAGGCCGCGACGCGATGATTAAGTTGATGAGGGAGGCACTGACGATGACCGGAGGGCTTGAGCTCGCGGACTTGTTCCCGTCGTCGAAGCTGCTGAATGTCCTCTGCTGGAACAGGTATAAATTGCTGAGGATGCGGCGGCGGCTCGACCGGATTCTGGATGTGATCGTGGAGGAGCACCGCTCGAAAAAGAGAGGCGAGTTCGGAGAGGAGGATATAGTCGATGTTTTGATCAGGATGCAGGAAAACAGAGAGCTTCAGTTTCCAATCACGAATCACAACATCAAAGCTATCATTTTCGTAAGGCCATTTCCTTTTTTTTTAATCATTTATAATAGCAAGAGTTTGCGCGTGTACATTTCTGACAGATATAATATGCAGGATATGTTTTCTGCTGGAACTGAGACAACGTCAACGACCATTGACTGGGCGATGGCGGAGCTGATGAGGAACCCTTTAGTGATGGAGAAGGCGCAGGCGGAGATCAGAGCGGCCGTGAAGGGGAAAACGAGCGTGGAAGAGGGCGACACGGAGGCGCTGAGGTACCTACAACTGGTGATCAAAGAGACTCTGAGGCTGCACCCGCCGGTTCCGTTGCTTCCGAGAGCGTGCAGAGAGGAATGCAAAGTTGACGGATATACAATCCCGGTCAAAGCTAAAGTGATGGTCAACGCATGGGCCATGGCCCGGGATCCAGAATACTGGGACCGGCCCGAGATATTCTGGCCCGAGAGGTTTGAGGGGAGTTCCGCGGACTTTGCGGGCAGTGAGTTGCAGTATATTCCTTTTGGGGCAGGGCGAAGGGCCTGCCCGGGGATGGGGTTCGGGCTGGCGACGGTGGAGCTGACGATGGCGCAGCTTCTCTATCACTTTGACTGGAAGATGCCGGAGGGAATGAGCGTGGATATGGCGGAGGGCGCTGGGATCGCCGTTGGTCGGAAAAACGGTCTCTTTGTGGTCCCCACGCCCTATAATAATTCGATTGCTATTTAGTTTTGTGACTCAGTTTTCGACTTGTTGCTAAATTTACTCTGTTTTTACTGTTCGATATATGTATACAAGGAGCATTAAATATATGATTAAGAAAATAATTATTTGAATGATTATATTTGTGATATATTACTTGCTTATTTAATTACTCAGTTAGATAATTATGTTAATTATTTTTTTAATCTAGGGTAGATTAATGTGAAAATTCATTTTGATTGTAAAAACTGAAAACATTGTAAAGATACTGTATTTATAGTAGTAAAATATTTACAGTATATTCAATAAAATAAAACTGAACGAAAATTTGAAAATGAAAAGTATTATTAAAATCAAATAATAGAAGTTAATCCTTATATCGTTTGATTAATTATAGTCAACAGAATAAACTTTTTTTAATCTAATTCAGTGATAAAGAGCCAGCAAAAAGTTTGTAGTATATATTTAAAGTAGATAAGGAATAATAAAAATAAAATACTAGTACTAGATATAGTACTATTCAAAGAACAGACTACAAATCTTTGTTCATCATCAAAGAAGAAGACAGTTAAATTTGACGGCACAAGCACGAAGTCACTATAGTCCATATAACAAGTACCAACATATAATATACTCATAAATCTGAGGCAACTTGTTATGATATGTCTGCGCCTCCTACCTTGAAATTAAATTTGCAAATACGAAACTCATACTCTAAAGCCGCCTGTGTAACCGCTTTACATTCCATGCAATTTACCAATCTATAGTAGTATCTCACTTTGACTCGTCAATTTATCATATAGATTAATATGAAGAAATGTAAAAACATCGATATATGTAAAAAAATTAGCGAAAAAAATTAGTGAAATGCAAGTTCTACTTATATATTTCCAGTAATTTTATAAAATTTATTGACCAAAAATAATGAAACGTGATACATTTAATGATGGATATCTTAAATGACAAATACAGCATGTTTAATGGCGTACAAAAGAGCATACTACTATCTTAAACCATCTCCAACAATACATCAAATCTCATTTTTCGTGTAGAAATTTTTTCCAATCATATGGTAGACCCTAATCCATTTTTGTGTGTTTCTATGAACAATATCAAAGGCTACTGCAAAAGTTTATGAGACATATATTGAAACAAATGTGCTGAGTTAAATATAAATGGTTGAAGTAAAACTATTTTTTGATGTAATATATACTCAAAATAAGTTTGAGTTTAGTGCAAATGTTACCGATGTGATTAGTAAATAATTTTGTACCAAAATGATGAGCCATAATAATTGCAAATTAGCAAAATCATAGTAATCTCGCAACTTTCTCAATATTGCATGATCATATGTTATTTTCACCACACAGAGCTGACAAATATATGAATGCAATAATAATAATCCCATATATATAGAGATGAAAAGTGCAGCCGTTATTAAGGCTAGCGCCATATAATTACAGACGAAAACAAAAACATACACGTTACACGAAGCATGAAATTGATCAAAACAGAAGAGAGAAAATAATTATTGAAAGATTGATGAGCTCCCATGGCTAGTTGGTAGGATTGCAGAGCTGCGGAATAATGATAAGCGGTGCCTTTCTAGAAACAGTAAGGCCTTCTCCCTCACTCATATCCAAACCATCACTCGTCACTCCCTTCGGCAGCTTCCAGTCGAAATGGTACAGCATTTTCGCCAACGGCAGCTCAATATTCGCCAGCCCGAAATTCAACCCGGGGCAGATCCTCCGACCCGCCCCGAACGGAATGTACTCGAAATCATTCCCGATGAAATCCTTGGGGCTGTTCTCGAACCTCTCGGGCCGGAACACCTCCGCCTCGTCCCAGTACTTCTCATCCCGCCCCATCGACCACACGTTGAACATCACCTTCGTCTTGTTCGGAATCGCATATCCACCCGCCTTGCATTCCTCCCTCGTCTGCCGCGGCAGCAACGGAATCGGAGGATGCAGCCTGAACGTCTCCTTGATCACCAATTTCAGGTATTTCAGCTCATGAACGTCGCTCTCCTCCACCGCCGCCTTCCCCTTGAAAGCCGCCCGCACCTCCGCCTGCGCCTTCTCCATCACGTGAGGGTTCCTTAGAAGCTCCGCCATCGCCCACACCGTCGTCGTCGACGACGTCTCCGTTCCCGCCACAAACATGTCCTGTTTTTTTTTTCAAATTAGGTCAAAATTGAATCGAATTTGAAAAATCCTAATTGTGTGATTGATTAATTAATTGAATCGATTACTCACGAAAATCACAGCTTTGATGTTGTCGGTGGTGATCGGGAATTTGAGCTCTCCGGTCTGCTGCATCCTGATCAGAACGTCGACGATGTCTTCTCCGCCGAATTCGCCGCTCTGTTTGTGCTTATGCTCGTCGATGATTCCGTCGAGGATCGAATCGAGCTTCCCGCGCATTCTCCACAGTTTATATTTGCTCCAGCTGAGGACGCTGAAGAGCTTCCACGACGGGAAGAGATCAGCCAGCTCGAAGCCGCCGGCCATGGCGACGGCCTCCTTGAACAGAGCAATGAGGCCTTCGCGATCGGTCATCACCTTCCCGAACGCAGCTCGGCAGGTGATGGTGCTGGTGAAGGTGAAGATTTTGTCAGTCAGATCAATCGCGTTTCCGGAAGAAGCTTCTAGAGCCTTCATCAGGCGGGACGACTCGTCCCGCCTGATGTGGCCGAAGGACTTGACGTTCTTCGAGGAGAGGAGCTCGACGATGCAGATCTTCCGCATCTGGCGCCAGTAGTCGTTGTAGGCGGAGAATGCGATGTCGGTGTAGTCGTACCACAGGATTTTACTAGCGATGCTCTCGGGCCGGTCCGCGCAGGACGGGTCCTGAGCCTTGAGCACCTCCTTTGTGGCCTCCCGTGATGAGATCACCACGGCGGGGACCTCCCCGAGCTGGAGGTGCATCACGGGGCCGTGTTTCTTCGCTTGGCGCTGCAGGGCTTTGTGGGGGAGATCTCCCACTAAAAGGTGGATGTGGCCGATCCCCGGGAGCTTGGGCGGGCTCGGGGGAAGGTTCGGGTGGGGTTTGGAGGGCTTTGGTTTGGTCCATTGCTTGATTAGGAAGAAGAGGAAGGTTGTGAGGAGAAGGAGAGTGGTTGTGAGATCCATTTCTATTGTTATGATACTTGTGTTTTAGTGGTGTTTGATGAATTGCATGAGATGATTAAATGATGTATTTATAGTGTAGGAATTTAGAGTGTAGTAGGATTAAGTTAGTCGCATGCACAAGTTTAAATATTTAAAGTTCAAGGTAGGAGGCTGGAAAAAGTGCAGCAGAGATGAATATTTTTGAAATTTTTGAATTTTGTGTAGTTGTGTTTGGTGCATGCTTGGCAGTCAAATATTACTAGCTTTTGAGAGTGTATTTTTCTTGATTGGAGACTTGTAGTCGCGCGATATGTATCATTTAGGTTTTTTAATTGTTTAATTGGGTATAAGGACAAATAATGTCACATAAGGTCGTTGTATTCTTTTGAACTATTTATATTTATATGCAATTATATGTATTTCATGCATTCGCCGATTTAACTATTAATTACTGCTCCCTCCGTCCTAAATAATTTGGGACACTTTGACCCGGCACGGGTTTTAAGAAATCTAATAGAAAGTGAGTTGAAAAAGTTGGTGGGATGTGGGTCCTACTTTTAAAGTATTAGTTTTATAATAAAATGTGAGTAAGAATGAGTTAGTGGAATATGGGGTCTACTACCAAAAATGGTAAAAGTAAAGTGGGACAAATTATGTGGGACGGCCCGAAATGGAATATTGGGTCAAATTATCTGGGACGGAGGGAGTACATAATTATATTCCTCTATTTTAATACTAATAATTCGGGCCGTAAATTAACCATGAGTACTTTTTTGTTATGTTGATTTATTTTAAATCCATGAGATGTATCTACGTTTGATTTTAAAGTTCAGAGTAAGAGTGTCCACAGTGGTGGTCCTCTTGGGCATGCCCAAGCCACCATTTCTTGGGCGTGCCCAACAAATTTGGCCCTTGCCCTCAAAACTTGGCGGTGGCCCTCTGGGCCATCAATTAAAATTATTTTCTAGCATTTGTTGTTAAATTTTGATTTTAGCTATAAACAAAATTATTTGCCTATAATAATTAAAACACATAGTGCATAGTTTTAAAAAAAAAAAAAAATTCGGATTGCCCAAGGACTGAGGATCTCGGCCCTTGCAGTGGCGAGCCGAGTCACGCGCCCAAGGGCCTCGGCTAGGCCGAGAGCTCAGCTCTCTCTCATCCACCCCCCAGGGCCGTCTCCTCCTTGCGCCTCGGTAGTGGGGGGCCGCACCTGGGCCGACTCCGGGCCAAAGGCCGAGGCCCTTCTACTGTGAACACTCTAGTATCCAATCTCTTTTCTTCAATGAAGTAGAAAAATGAGTTTAAAGTGAATTAGGAGTACTGTTAGTCTTTGATTAAGCTATAGCACAAACTTGACCAAAATGTGATGTATTCAACATGTAAAGGATGAATCATTCTTTACATGAAATATAATACTCCCTCCATCCCAACTAAATTAAGATATTTTTTTTAGACATACACAAAAATTAAGAAATTATATCAAACATATCAAGTGATGATAAAATTAAATATAAGAGAAAATAAAAAAAATAGTTTCTTCTTTTCGAAGACAAGAATGCACTATAAATCAGAAATGATTTCTTGTCAATCAAACCAAACACCTTGAATAATGTTAGAAATGTACACAAAAATATAGTACTATTCATGTAGTAATTAATAGAGTATTAGAAATCATTTCTTAAAAAACGCTAATGATAAATATATGAAATTGTATTATAGTAAGTATTTAACTGCTAAACTATTCTGAAATTCTGGTTACTAAAATAGTTAAGGATTGTAAATCTATAAAAGCATTCACTTTTGTAATGATAAATAAATATAACACTCCCATCATAGCATAGAATTGCCATTAGATAAACCGAATTTTGTAAATGACTATATATTTGTTGCAACTGAATTAATGTTCAAGAAAAGTGTCCAAATAAAAAAAGGAAGAGAGTACAAGTGTTAGTCTAGTGTTGACTGGTACTAAATTTATTTGACCAGTCTTTTTAAGTTTCTTCTTCAGTTGCAGCCATCTTATTTTAATAAAAATAAGGCTATTTTATGTTACGTAATGGTATAAATTTCAGATGTGGCCATCTTAATTGAATTCCCTGCAGCTACAAATTGAATTAAGAAGCACAACGCTACCTCTAGATATGTAATTATATGTTTTTCTTCTGATTTCTTCGGGAAATATTAGAATCATTTATTCTTTTAATGAATGACATTCATATGTATATATATAATATATTGTTCTCCTCTAATACATGGATACGGAATATTATGAAGTTCGGAGTCACCAAGATCACACTGTGAATATATAGAAAATTAATACTGATTCTTATTTATACAATAAAAAATCTTGCTACTCTTCAATCACCTCAAGAAGAAATCATACCATTATATATCCAGTTATTCACAGTTAGACTAAATAATATTTTATGCAATTATCCCATTCATTAACCCAAATAGTAAACAAAGTAATGCCGATCCCATAAATAAAGATTTTGATCTCAAAATTCAAGAATGTCTCCAGATTCTAAGTCAGATTACTGACTGCATACATGATATATCAAGATGAAGTTTTCAAAAAATCAAAAATTTATGATTTTATTTGAAGTACTCCTCATTTTAGGACAAATTAATCATCAAAACAGTGAGTCACTACTACTCCTGTCTTAAGCCAAAGCAATCAATATTAGGTCCAAGATCTGGTCTGTTAGTATTGGGCTAATGGGCTTAGGCCCAATCAAGTTATATAAGGGAAAATATTTATAAATAATCAACAGCACTTGAATTTTCAAAAAGTGCACTATTGATTTCCACCATATAATTATTTTCAAATATACTCCAAATTTCGCCGTATGTTGCAAATATGATATTAAAGATTAGCAAAGATTATAAACCAATCTCATGCAATTTGGTACCATGATAAAACTAAAAATTTAAATAAAAATATGTCATTAATATATAAAAGAGCATTTGCATGTATGTGATATATTTGAAGATGTGATCAGCATTCAAAGATTTTTACTTTTGAGTTGTGAAGCACAAAAGTTTGACAAAATTTACCACACAATGATGACATATAGAATTGCTGATGGTAAATTGATAAGATAAAGTTGTGAAATGTCACAATTAACCAAAAAAGTTAATTATATCCAATAAAGCAATATAAACTTATGACGATCTGCATAATCATGACTTCATGAGTTTCAATCACCCAAGACAAGTGTTTGTTTGTTTGTTTTATTATTATTATTATTATTATTATTATTATTATTATTTATTTATTTATTTATTTATTTGGAGAAAGGGATAGCAAAGGTTGAGCCATAAATCTAACTTTTTACTAGAAAGTTTATTCACTTAAACATCCACAAAAGACTAGCATTTTTAATTATATACTGATTCTAGATAATTGTTCCTTTCATATCATAATTTGCAAATTACACATTTGAAGAAATATATTTCTTGATTCGGTTGTTTTACATTTTTCATATTTTATCTCCTGTTTAGTTTTTTATATATCTACAGTATTTTACTATATCAACATGGTAAATATGCTATACACGCGTTAATTGTGATTATAATTAATTAACTGTGGTGATAATTAAATTATTATTACTATAGCACCAAAAGTATTTGCATGATTACATATTCATTATTAATATTGTTGGTCATTTGGACAGCAAATTTAGAGAATATGGGACACGATGATGAGTCATCCTCGTCCTTTTATAAGACAAAAAAGATAAAACAGATTAGAGTAAATCCATTAGATTAGTTTTATGTACACTTTTACATTACTTCACACTACTTTTAATTTGTTCCAAATTTTACTTAATTATTCATAACAAGGATGGTTTGTCAAATATTCGTTTATACCTTTTTTTTTATCGGTTTGAGAGCATTCAACGGAGAATAAAGCAATATATGAATAAAAATATCTATGAAAAATATTAAAGCATGGATTCCAAATTTAAATTATGTGTTTAATTATACTGTAAAATGTAATTAATAACATTAATAAAGATAGTTCACACACATCATCTCTGCTTTGAAACAAATAAAATACTGTATTTGACAGCATTCTCTGATCAAACAAAATAATTCTAACTTCAAGAAAAGCATCAATGTTAGCATGAATCAACACGTTACACATCCAATCCCTCCAAAAAACAAAAAAGGAATTTAATTTTTATTTTATTTATGACAAACTTATCTTCACAAGGACTCACTCTACTTTCTTAATTGTAGTAATTTGAAGCTTTTCATTCAAAACAAGCTAATTATGATACATTAATCATAACATATATTCTGGGATTTGCTTGGTCTAAAAATTGTACTACTATGAAATTAGCACTTATTTTTTTTATTCTTTGCAATTTTGAAGTGGGAATACTACTTTAGTTAAAGAGAAGTACTCCTATGTTGATGCCCTAGAGCAGTTCACATGAAAACAGGGTAGGGTACAGTCCAGCCTCTAGACAAATAGGCAGACAAAAAGGAATGTAGAACCGGAAAAGCCTCATCACTTTATTGCATTGTTCAATAGTTACATCTCTAGAACCTCGCCTCCATATTATTAAAACTTCACATTTTCACACCGCAAGGTTCAATCTTTAGTCTTTACCATCTTCTATCAGAATTTTTTACTGTGTAATCTCACTTATCAGCTTATGGGATTTTGATATTTCTGCATTTCTTGACATTCTTGCAATAAAGATTCTTTTTTGAGCTGTTTTGTAACTGCATATGTGCATATATTAGACTACAATGAAGAGGATTAATGTTGAGTTTTGTCTTTTTGCTTGCTTAAATGAAGAAAACGGTGATAGCTTTTATCATTATTTTTTAGCTGGAATTGATTCTGTGAGAATGTGCACCGCAAAAGCCTTTTCGAAGTTGGTTTTATTGTGCTTTTCTTGATTTGTGATGGGCTCTCCTCTATCATCTCTGTGGTTATAAAGATTTCTGCTTTTTCTTTTTCCATTGCTTCCTTTTTTGTCTTGCTTTCTCTATCGTTTTCAGGGTTCCCTTATCTTTTTCCATTTATGCAAAGTGGTGTATGCTAAGTCCAGCCCGTGCACACTATTTTACATCCTAATTTCACACTTTGAAATTCAAATATAAATAACATGTGACAATGTGATCTTCATTCCATTGCTAGGAGTTCAGTTTCAATCACTCGGACACATTTTCTCGTGCATTGATTCGTTATAAAATCGAAACGAGCTATGAGCTTCAATAGCGCTGCTGGGGGTATGTTAACTACTCTCCTTTGGTTGATTACTATAGTGTCTCAGCTATTTTTAGTCACATAATTTAGTGATTGTTACTAGTTACAGAATGTGCTATAAACACTTGTTTCTTACCATATATAGGTGGCCAATCATCTCGGACAACGTATGAGTTTGGAAGGACTCATGTCATCAGGCCAAAAGGGAGGCATCAAGCAACAATAATTTGGCTACATGATCTTGGTGATAAAGGGTCGAGGTATTATGTCCTCTTTCGTTCGTTATGTGATTCATGTTGTTGATAGGAAGTTCCACTATTTAATGGTGATAATTACATTCATCTTGAATTGCATGAATAGTGTTGATCAGTTGTGTGAATTCCGGTTGGTCTAATCTTTGTACTAATCAAACTACAAGCATGTGACTAATAAGCAAAGAGTGCATCCTTGTTGTGTTATGGAATACAGTTCTGTCCAGTTACTGGGGTAAATGATCGGATGCCTCGAAGTTTGAGTTTTTACTCGTCTATTCTTGCATAGTCAATATGACGTCTGTGATGAGGATGTGTCGTCTAGTCTTTTAACCAAGTCTACTACTAATTTACTATGTAGAAGGTGTAGAACAGGGGACCACTAACTCACTAACCACAATTTCCCACTTTTAAAAGCATTAAGCATTGTTTGTATCCATCTGGATATTTGATCACAGGCTGTAAGTTGTTGTATTTTAATTAAGAATTAGCCTGTCTGAGGATAGGACTGTTGTCTTAGTCTATCATTATACTTAACCGCGTAGTCAAATTGTGGTCCCAAAAACTATGTAAGTTTCCACACTATGGAGATATAGATACACGAACTTTTGGAGCAAGTATAAACTCTTAACTCGCTACAAGTTTCGGCTGTATGTTGTCAACTTGATTAAAAAATGTTCCAGAGAATGATCTTCTTAACTCATTTTGTTATTCAATACTACTATTCATTCTTCCTTCTAGACTGGTGTTGCTTACTTATGTGTGAGCCAATGGATGCTCAAATATCAGAGTCAAGATATATTAAAATATTTAACTCTGGCAACTTTTTTAAGCCTCAAGTGATGGTTAATGCAGTGTTATGCATATTCTTATTGTCGTTGCTGATCCACTGTGATTCTAATTTTATTCATGTTTTTGCAGCTGGACTCAGCAATTGGAAAGCCTTCCTCTTCCGAATGTGAGTTATTCGATATAATTCAAAGTCATCCCTTGTCTTTCAACATCTGTGTGATGCAACAAATAATCCGATCCCTTTCTAGTTTGAAATAATGTTGTTTGTCTCAATTTGAAGTTTAAACTGATAATGCAGGTAAAGTGGATATGCCCAACTGCTCCTACTCGTCCAGTTTCTTTATTTGGGGGATTTCCTTGCACGGCTTGTAAGATATTATTCTTTACCCTATAACCATTTCGAACTTCTGCCACTGGAATTTCTATGCTGCTGCAAGCTCTAAATCAGTGGTAAATAATTTCTAAACAGTAGATGGTGGATTTTCACTCTATCGAATAACATATTTATCTTCTTGACTGGCAGGGTTCGATGCACATGATCTTTCAGAGGATGCACCCGACGATTTACAAGGATTGGATGCATCAGCAGCACATGTTGCTAATCTCCTATCAACAGAGCCTGCCAACAGTAAGTTTCTACTTCTAAGCATCATAAATTTTCTTTTAAAAGGATAATATGTATAAGAGCTTGGTTAGAGATGAAATAATCAACAAAACACTGAAAAACAATATCAAACTATTGGCTACAATTGTATATCATTGCAAAAGGTGTTTGGCTTTCAAAAGGGTGCATGTAGAATTAAGACTGTCATTTAGTTTTTTATTTTCTAGGTGGTTTTCCAGAATTTGTGTGCCTTTTTTCCTATTAAATTTGCTCCTTTACTAGAGACGTTTCACGATGAGCACATTTTAATCATTAAATTGTCCAGCGAACTCATTGAAGAAATGCTATGGTCTAATTTGGAAAGGATTTACAACAATCTCCCTGGTTACATAAGTTTAACATGCACAAAAGGATCTTAGTCGGAATTAGGAAGATATCATGACTCTACACACAACTTAAACTATTACTTTTATGCATTGATTTCAAGTTGTGTACAAAATGCTGATGCATACAACTCTTTGCTACATATTCACAGTCAAACTTGGTATTGGTGGCTTTAGTATGGGTGCTGCAACTGCTCTTTACTCCGCCACATGCCACATTTTTGGTCAATACTCAAATAGAAACCCGTACTTAGTTAACTTGAGCTGTGTTATCGGCCTCAGCGGCTGGCTTCCATGTTCCAGGTACAACTCCCTTTCTCTGGCCTCAGTGACAACACATTTTACATAGCATAAATAATCAACATGCTCTTTTGCACTCAACAGCTATTTGTTTTCTAGGATGTTAAGGAACCGAATCGAAAGGTCTAATGAGACTGTAAGTCGTGCAGCATCATTGCCCATTTTGCTTTGTCATGGATCTGGTATGTATGATTTATGTTTACTCGCTATCTCAAATGTTCAACATCCAGTTTGTTTCCCACTGCTATACCTGTGTTCTTGTTATCTAAACTACAATTTCATCATGAATTATTAGTTCCTATATGAAAGAATCTTTGTTGCAGGGGATGACGTTGTGGCTTATAAACACGGAGAAAACTCTGCGCGTACATTAAGTTCAGCTGGATTCCAGAACCTAATGTTTAGATCATATGGAGGGTACAGATACATCCAAATCTATTAACCTATGTAACACCGAGTTAGCTAGCTTCTTGTTTCGTCCCAATGAATCTTATGTTTGCATTCATGCAGGCTCGGGCATTACACCACCCAGGAAGAGATGGAAGAAGTTTGTCGCTGGTTAGCTGCACGATTGGGGCTTCAGGGATCGTAAACTGAGAAATCCGTGAGGCGGTTTGGGGGTATACGTGAGAAGAAATCAAAATAAAACATTAATAGTTATGACAGGTTGAAGAAGTATTATGAATAGGATAGAATACTGTGTAAAATAACAGTGTGTTTTCCTTTGTATTCCTGGTGGTGCATTGTGACTTTAATGTTTGAGATAAAACTTTTGCTCATTCCCATCTAAAAGTATTTATATTTTTGCTTTTTCTGTACCTTTTATGGAATCTGAGTTGCAGCTTATTTTGCATTTTGCCTTCTAGTAACTCTATGTTAGTTATTGGACTAATTTCATGATTTTTGTTTTACTTAAGGCAATCTTTTGATGTAAAGTAACAATTTGAACATAGAATGGCAGAAACATAAATAGATAATTTGCATCACAATTGCATCAATTGTTCCCACCTAGGGCCTTTATTAGTGCAGTAAAAGGTCTATGAGTTTCCAAGAAAATAAGTTATGGAAAGATATCATAAACAATCCACAATGTAGTTCAAGTAAATTAATCTGGGGCAGAATTTGGGAGCCAACGCTCTAACCACAATGTTTAAAGTGTGCATCATCCGATAATTAAGCTCTTCAATGGATCAATGGAATGAATAGTCACAGCTCTTTTGAAGACTTCCTTCAGACATTAACCATGGCACCTTTTGTATCTCAGTTTTGATCATCTATGGCTGGAACCATCTTGAAGGCTATCTCTCTATTGTGGTGCGCCTCTCTTGGAACCTGCGCTTGAGGGTATGGATTTCAGAATAAACTTGCGCCCGGTTCTCAGGCCATTCAGGGACAAACCAGGCCCATGTCGCAGAGCATGAGGAGGGGAAACACGTTTCTTATTTGGGGAGCTTGATTTCACAGCATTTTGTGGTGCATGACTGTCCTTCAATATATCCGGTGTATCATCTTGCATGCTGTTGGATGGCTCACCATCAAGGTCGATTACCTTCAGTTGTCTACTTGCACTAGACTGGGCCATAGGGGTGCCTGGTGACCGAAGCAAACTAAGCGAACCAACAGGAGAATAGTGATTGGTACCTCCAGGAATCCCTTTCTTGCCAGTTTGGTGGCGAACTGATGAGAATTCACCAGGAGTTTCTACAGTGTTAAGAAACAATTCCTCCTGGGAAGATACTACATCCAGATCTTCCAGAGCAGCTTCTGAAATCATGGAGTTGTCGTCTAAGTTTATAGGTGACAACGAGGTCATGGCATTTGGCGTTACAGAGATTACACCAGATTCAGGTGACTGGAAACACCGTCTGGGACGCAGACTTCCTTCTCGGACATCCTTCCTGTGGTCGTGTATGTGCAGATAGTAAACAAGGCAACTAGTGGCATATTTAAGACGTCTCCGAATATTATTTGAGGAAATCATACTTACTTGAACTGTACTGTTGGTGTTTGAGGAGTCAGCTCGGAATGACTTGAACCACCATTTGTGCCATCTGTTGTTTCAGAAGTGCCTTCCTTGTTCAAGATATCCTTTTCCAAGCTATATTCTACAGAAATAAGGGATCAAGTGAATGAGCATATTTCAACTTTTCCAGCAATTGAAAAAGTTGCAAGAATTTGATCACTTAATTGTACTGATACAAAAGGTTACTAACTATCCATGTCAATCATACAGTTGTCGAGCTCAGTTAAGACAAGCAGAAGACACTTTACTGAATGCATACCCAATCAAACTTCAGTCCACATATGTACTAAAGTTGATTCCTTCATTGAGGCTTAAATACCTATACATTTGCTACTCTTATTACAAGGACAGTAACATGGTGAGCAAGGCAAGGCAATAAAAATGAAAAAATATCAATATATACTAGCACTTGTGAGAGAAGGGGATGAGTGGCCAAAAGTGAGAGTTTATTCATCTCCTATAAGGTTCATGTGATGAAGGGCCTGGTTGAAATAGGTGAAATAAGGTTCATGCGCACTCCCATGAAAAAAAAGTAAAACGAAAATAATGGAAAAATAATCAAATATTCTATCGATCAAGTATGCATGCTATCTTGGTGCATATTAATGAGTGTACATCAAGTGTGCATTTCATAAACAAGTGATACACTATCCATCTTAAGATTGTATAATGCCCCCGGTGCAAGGGACCGTTGAGATAGGGCAGTACAACAGACTCTTCCAGCAACTATCTAACATCCGTTTTTGTTTTGTAAAAGTAGCCAAGCCAAATTATTAGTTAAGTCCATTCTACTATATATTAAATCCCCAAGCATTCATTGGGAGACCAGGAAATAAAATGATGGGAAGATTTTATACTTCATTAGAGATTTAACATGGATATGATAGCTTAGGATTACATCACTAGGAAATAGCTATATAGTCCAAAATCATACCTCCTTTTCGTCCGTGCACATTTTTACATCCTTCACATCGGCATCCATCTGAGCAACCAACATTTGACTTCTCCACAGTAAACAGACGTATCAATAACCATAAACCGGGGATATAGAGTTATGGCAAAGGAAAATAGAGACATAAAGTAAAAAAAGGAAATGCTCTTGTATGTTAATGTATGAATACACGACTACTTACATGATAGCACTCACAGTACTTCTTGAGACACATGGACTTCTTGCAATTGCACCCCCTCTTATGCCTTGCCGAGGAGGGTGTGAGGAGTGTTTCATCTTCCTGTGAAAAAATCTACATTTTAAATATTATCTTACATGTATTTCAATCACAAACAATATTGAAAATTAATACCCCAGGACTGCTTGCAGGTGTCTCAGTGACATGTTTTACAATTTTCGGCGCAAATGCAAGAGGATTCCGTGATTCAATTTGTTTCCGTGACTCAATAACTTTGTCCTCATATTGGGGTCTGTTGTAGCACCCTTGGCAAGCACACGATCCCGCACAGTATAACCCAGCAGCAAAGCAATCACAATACCTGCAGAAATCAAATTACTAATGGGTCAACTGGTGGCTGCAAATAACTATACACAGAGCAGTGAAGGACTTACAGCTTTAGGCATTTACTCTTCCTACAATGGCACCTTTTGCAACCATCACCATCATTGGAGTCGGAAGATCTCTTCCTGGAAAATTAACAAAGATTGGTCCCAACAAAACCGTAAGATATATACAAGTGGAACTGAACATGATAACAAGTAAGCCTACCTTTTCTTTTTGGGGTTTGAATTGAGTTCCTCTGAAATGTCATTTGTGTTGATATCAGTATACACCCTCTTGTTACCTTGAGCTGATTGGTTGGCTACAGGTCTGTTAGAAGATTCAGTAATCACAGAAGGTAAAGATGCAACAGAATTAACTGCTGCAGAGTCATGGATTTTAGGCCCACTATCATCAGTGCATGCTGAAACATTCTCAACAGGAGAGAATACTGCAGAACTTTTTGATGCATCAGAGAGATGAGAGTTGATTGTGCGTGCGGACTTCGATCCTTGTATGCTGAAGTTAAAGGTCTGAGCAGATTTTGTATGCACTATTGCACCTGACCCAGCTTGCAAAACATTGATGATACTATTCAGGTGCAAGCCAATACCCGAAGGCTTGGGAATATTTACAGTATCATTCCTACTTTGAGGATGCAGAGGCTGATTTTTCTCAGTCTCTTTCCCCTTGATGGGAGTGCATGGTATGTCCAAAGGTGATTTGGAGCCACCACTATTCGAAGGACTTTGGGTTGGCCTACTTATTACAGTATAAGGATTATCTTCGAGTTGGAGGCTGCGTCTATCCATCCCATGGTGTTGAAAATCCTGATCAATTTCGTAAATTTCTAAGATTTTCCTTTGTACTAGAGTGGACAAATATGGACAAGCAATATTAGTGTTCATAAAAAGCAAGATTACATAAACAACTACTGAAGCATAATTATTTGCAGTTAAATACTTGCCTATAAACTACTATTGAAACGGCTACTGATGCATAAGTATTTTCATTTGAAGAAATTTGCGTATCGGTGCTTAATATAGTATTTGAAAACACTTATATACTTCACTTAGATTTTTCATGACTGTCGTTCGAGATTGTAAAGAATGCACGCACACAAGATTAGACTCCTCGAAGTGAAATTTACTTAAATAACAAAACTTGCTATGTTTGGGTCAAGATATTTTGAAGCATCGTCAAAGTAGCCACAACGTTTGATAAATCGGTTTATTTATTTTTCCTTTAGTAGCATAATTCAAACCTCAAGATTATTTTGAGCTTCCTCCGAAACTGGTCCTATGTGGAAATAAGAGGATTGATTCGAGGCACAAGTTTGCCCTACTTCTTCTACATTCTGCAATTGCAACTTATTAGGTGATGAGCAAACTACATAAACATGAACTTTTAACATTGCAAAAAATGGGTGAATTTGTTGGATTATTCTCGACCTCAGTCATCGAATCTTGCTGATTTCCCAACACTTGATATTCACGAAACTCAGATTCAACCATATGAGAATAAGAGCTAGATATGGTGTCTCGTGCATCAGTTTCTTCTCCACCGACAACAATCCATCCATTTCCCTCATCTACCTCTTCAATTCCCCTAATTACGCCTGCAGATGAGATCGTTACATCCTCACTGGATAGTTTTGGATCACTTGAGCCCATGTTTACAACAACAGTCCTGATCAAGTAACAAACAAAAAAGAAAGAAGTGTCATTTCTAAATTCTGATACAGCAAGCTCAAGCACCTCATTCCTAATTCCAGCATTGTTTTACTTCACATAGCATTTCAAATTAATATTCAAAACCCAAAATCCAGCTCAAACATCATCTAAGCAGATCCCAATATCATCTCACAACAATCCAATGTAATGAAATGATACCTTCATCAGCCCCATCCCTCAAAACCAAATCATTTACTTAATCGAAAAACATTAATAAAATCCCAATTCAAGAATAAGAGTCCCCTGAAATGACAAGAACATGTCTCAATTTCACCCAAGAACCGATCTTTACTGGCATCTCATACCCTTTTTCTCAAAAGCAAACCAACACCATCATCTCTAAGCTAGCTCAATCAACAATCACACATAATTAAGCTAGGAAAATATACAGAAAAATTCAAGATAGATCCACAGTGAAATGAAGGATAATCTGAAGAGAAATTCGAGGTACTTGAGCAGTAAGAGTTCCAATTGTGGTGGAGGCAGTTTTGGAATGTTCAGGCAAAGGCCCTATTTTCCTGAAACCCTAATTGCAAGCTCAGATAGATGGTTGTAGCCTTGCATTTTCCACTTATTTTCCATTTTAGAGATCTCTGGAGTCAAATAAGCAAGTGATATACACACAGCATGATTTCCTTTTGTTTTCAACACCAAATAAATAGATTTAATTGCATTTCGTGTCGGAAGATTAAAAATAGAAAATAATTAAATAATAATTAATATTGGGATAGACCGGTTTTAAATTCAGCCAGACTTCGGCGGGAAATGCCTCGTGTGGAGGTTAGGGCTCAAGTACCAGCTGTCTTAAGCCCATTAGTATGCTGTGGGCTTCTGTGTAGACAATCAGCCCAAAACTATTGCTGGATAGGCTTCAAGGCCCAATTATTAATTAATTTTAAAATTAATTATTCTCTGGATACATTTCTTATTTGCGATTTTATACAGATTATTTTATATGTTGAATGAAGAAAATAAAATTTTTAAAAAATACCCCCTCCATCCATGAAAATTCGTCTCGGTTTGACCGGACACGGGTTTTAAGAAATATAATGGAAAGTGAGTTGAAAAAGTTAGTGGATTGTGGGTCCTACTTTTATATATTAGTTTTATAATAAAATGTGGGTAGGAATGAGTTAGTGGAATATGGGGTCCACTACCAAAAATGGTAAAAGTGAAATGGGACAAATTTTGGAGGACGGACGGAAATGGAAAACTGGGACAACTTTTGATGGACGGAGGGAGTATGTCAATTAATGTGGGACATTTAAAAAAGAAAAATGTGTCAATTAGAATGGATATTATAGCACAAAATAAAGTGAAATAGTGTATGCTTAAAAGTTTAAAATGGGTATTATAGCACAAAAATTTGTGTCCCTCACAAACATGCTTAGATCATCTCCAATCATACACTAAATCTCATTTTTAATGTAAAAAACTACTTCAATAATACAGCAATCTTAAACCTATTTTATATTTTTGTATAGAACAATACCAAACATTGATGTAAAGCAAAAATGATGAGATATATACTCCAAAATAGTGTAAAATTTAAATTTATGTAAATGATTGAAAATGTCGTTATATCTATTCTACCTTTTATAACTCTGCCTTCGTAATCATTTTTCTATAACATTAGTAATCAAATTGATCTGAAATAAATGCACATATTGTTTTTATTTACTATATCCGCACATTATTCTTAAAATATTTAAGAAATAAAGTAAATCAAATACTCCTATTATTTATTTCGTAAACTATATCTAAAACACACACGATCCTGATCCGGACAGTCTAATTTTCTTGGACATACTGTAGTGAATGATATATTTTTTTTATTTGTTTGGAATCAATTATATAATTAAAATTAATCGACAAAATTAATTTTGAAGACATTTAATAAGACACAGAGAGTACTAACTTTCAACGTTTCAAAAAAATATTCATAAGGTGCGTGTTTTTTCTTTTAAAAAAACCATTATTTTCGTCAAACAATTAATTTATGCCCCACTTAACATTATTAGACAGCAGAATGATGAGACCGAATTAATAGGTGGATATACTCTAATTAAGATGGATTTTTGGTCAATCTACCTAATAATTTGACTAGTTCGATTCATAACTCTAACGCCAAATACTTTTTTGCAAATTTGGGGTTACGACTACTATTAACGGTTTACTTTATCTTTCAGTTCATAAATACATTGGATTTATTCTAGATTTCAATGGGAAATTGGCTCACAACATTAAACACCCACCATCAATTCATAAAATACATTGGATTTATTCTAACTGGTATCCCACGGTGCGATGCACGACTCATTTTCTTTTATTTAAACTTGTTTTATACTGTAAAAAGATTTTATAAATTCATAAAAATATCATGAAATCTGAAATCATAAATATATAAAATAAAAAATATTTATTAAAAAAATATAAAATCACGTATAATTTAAAACACTTTTATACAATAGCAATTTATTGTACCAATAAAACTCATATAACCAAATAAGTTTATAAACTAAAAATTGCACACAAATCACGTATCATTTAAATCACTTTTAGATCTATACTATAAAAGATCAATCACAAACACATGTCAATAAAAACAATGTATAAATATATATTAGAAGATAGGAAAATCGATCAAAATTATCAACAAAAATACAGCAAACTAGCATGGAATATACAACCGATATCAATATGCATGCATTTAGCCGAAAAACAAAAAAACTGGTTGCATACCCTAATAACATACCCCGCATCGCCTACTTCCCGTGTAGCTGCTACCACCCATACCATGTCCAGGAAAGACAAATGAATAAGTGCTGCCACCAACCTAATATTCATATAGAGCACTATAATCAATCAAAATCATCAACAAAAATACAGCAAAATAGCATGGAATATACAACCGATATCAATATGCATGCATTTAGCCGAAAAACAAAAAAACTGGTTGCATACCCTAATAGCATACCCCGCATCGCCTACTTCCCGTGTAGCTGCTACCACCCATACCATGTCCAGGAAATGCAAATGAATAAGAGCTGCCACCAACCTAATATTCATATAGAGCATTATATGAAAAATTTATACATTCGACACTTTGCAATAGTACATGAAGAAAAGGAAAAAAATAATCACATAATTAAGCTCGACACTTCAAAACATACATCACTTCCACCATAAAGACCTGCAAGGAGAACAACATAAATAAACAACACGATTGATGATCAACCATGATCAACCATTAAGAGTAGCAGTATTAAAAGAAAAAAAATAAGGTAAACAAAGTATAAAAACATATGTAGTTCACAGTTCACATAAGCAACTATTAAAGTTATAAAAATAAGAATTAAAAATTCCATCTTCGAAATCATCCTGCAATTGCAAAGTCAGAACACAAATATGTGTATAAATACAAACCCTCAAAAATCAATAAAACAAAAGGAATATAATGCGAGCACATAGAAAAACGATTGAAATTGAATAATTGAAGAGATAAAAAAGGGGAGGAACATAACAGAATGTGAGAAAATCACCATCTTGTAGGAAATTTTCTAGTACAAAATTAGGCCAACCCTTTTCCAAAAACCAACAATCATTCACCTTCTTCACATCAACTTCCCAACTCATCTCTCTTTCCCCTCACATTATCCTGCATCTTGTCGGAATATTCTTACCAAATTTATCGACAAAATCTGGAGGAATTCTCTATTGTATATGCAAACAAATTAAGGAGAAATAGAATTATTAAAGCATTATTATTATGAAAGTTAGTGAGTGTGGCAATGAATGTCATTAGTGGATAGTTAATCAAGAAAAAAAATGAACAGTCATAGTATTAATATTTCATTTAAGTTACATAACATGATATTTAAATTTAATAATAAAGTAAGTATATTAAAAAATTTTTTTATACTATCAATGGTATTCATGTAACTATTCCTAAAACTCCCCTTTTATATATTTAAAGTTAGTGAGTGTGGCAATGAATGTCATTAGTGGATAGTTAATCAAGAAAAAAAATGAAAAGTCATAGTATTAATATTTCATTTAAGTTACATAACATGATATTTAAATTTAATAATAAAGTAAGTATATTAAAAAAAAAAATTTATACTATCAATGGTATTCATGTAACTATTCCTAAAACTCCCCTTTTATATATTTATAGAATTTCAAGGAGAATTTGACAATTTTGGATAGCAATTTCCTCATAGCAAAGACATTGTTGAGTTTATTTCAGTTCATTATCCCATGATGGAATCCGTCTGTTGTGCATTTTAGCCATTTCATTTCGAGCTCAATATGTTCGGTGAAATGCTTCTGAAGGTTGAAACCCTCTACTCCTACTATGTAAGTATAACTCTAAGTAAACCACTCCACTTAAACTTAATTTCTGGATGGTTTTACTTTACTTTTAACATGTACTGACGCTGACTTTATTTGGCAGTCAAAATTTTCAAAGTGGATTTCTTGAAATGCTAAAGATATCACAGAAAATCATGCAATATCTTCATTATTTACTTGTACTAAATTGAAATGCAACAGTGTTTAACTAGTCAAACATTAGAACGTTTCAACTATATCATATTTTAAAGCTAGAATATCATTATCTTGTAATAGTGTTAATCCTGTGGAATATTTTTCTGCTTGGTTTAATATAGATGCAACAATAAGTCAGCATCTCGTGTTTATGAATATACTAGTGTTTTTATCATTTTAATATCTTATATGCTGTGATTGAAACCGAAAGGGGGAGAAGAGGAGAATGTATGGTTTAGGTGAAGCAGCAAATACAAGTGATATTTGTCCATTTAGTCTAATGTGGGCAGATAAAAAAATGGTTTTGACATTGCTTCTTGACTTTGAACTCTTTTTTTGTTAATTATAGTGCACTCGTACCTATCTCTTCTACATTTGTTAAAAAAACATAATCTTTTGCTGCAAGATCGAATTTTTATCTCATATTCATGATTTTGATCGCGCTTGCTCAAACGATGTCGATAAGATATGCTGCGTGTTTGCTATTCTTGCTCTCTTCTGCTTGGTTATCTAACGCAGAAGATACAATAAGGCCTAATACGGTGATGAAAGAGAATGATACTTTAGTTTCAGCTGGTGGAGTTTTCGAGCTGGGATTTTTCCAAGATGCAGTTTCAGGGCATGTGTTCTTGGGGATTTGGTTCAAGAATCTTGCTAAGAAGAAGCCCGTGTGGGTGGCGAATCGCGACAATCCGCTTGAACATCTGTATGCAAATTTTCAGATCAGGGACGACGGCAACTTGATCGCAACAGACAGAAAGCAAGCGCCTATGCTTGTCAACTATGGTAGGCTTGCAACAAGCTCGAACACCAGCGCTACGCTTCTTGATTCTGGCAACCTCATTCTCAAGCAGGAAGGTGTGATTATATGGCAGAGTTTCGATTTCCCAACTGATACCTTACTTCCCGGGATGAGACTTGGCTGGTTCCGATTGCAGGGAGCTCTGCCGCGACGCCAGGTTCTGCTGTCGTGGCTGAGCCCTCAGAATCCCTCCCGTGGCACGTTCTCGGTGGGGACCACCTACAAGGATTCAAGAAAGGTGGCTGTCTGGAACAGAGATGTCAGCCACATGGATGTAGGCTGGCTGGAGAGTGATGGATTTAGGTTCATTTTCAAGAAACCATTTTCTAGTTTCAATTTCAGCTATACCTCTACCCTTCACGAGAGTTACCTCACTCTCAACACCGTTGATGGCTACGACATGTCATGGCTGGTGATAGCCTCGACTGGGCAGCTCGACGAGTATGCTCTGCAGGGAGGGAGGCTCTCCCTCATGCGCCACGACTTGTGTGATGCATCTGGGAAGGAGGTGAACGCGACCGTGTGTTTGGTTGATGGGGCATCCAGGGACTGTCCGGATGGGGATGTGTTTGTAGCGGTGAATGGGTCCGTGGCGTCGTCCATGTTGGCTTTGAATGTTTCGATCATTGATGACTTTGACGACTGTGAGCTGACTTGCCGGACCAACTGTTCTTGCGTGGCTTTCGCCTTTGGGGACGATTCCGGTTGCTGGCTTTACTATGGAAGTAGGAGTGATGTTGATCGCCACAGTGGGAATGGTGTTTTTCATGTTCGGAGCATTGCAGCAAACAAGAAGCAGGGTAAATTTTTCTTGATGTTATATTGAAATGTAGAGAAATAGTAGTGGCTATGTTCTTGTTATGATCCATGTCATAACTTCTTAGTTTGAATCGTTGTTTTTCGGTTAGGTGGAAAGAGAAGGAGGCTGGCAATGATCATCCTTGTGAGCTCAATTGTTCCGGTGATTCTAGCAACTGTAGTCTTGTGGTGCTTCAGACGACGCCACAAATGCATCTTTGCAGGTTTTAAAATTTAAACCATCTTCATCTCAGAACAAGTAGAACTGATGAATTTTCGATGTGATTTCTTGACTTTTTGTGTGGATTTTGTCAGCGAACAAGGTAACAGATCCTAAAGCTGCAACTACTATTGACATATGGAAAACCAACGATGTTGAGTTCATTGGAGAAGGGCACAACTTGACATGCTTTTGCATCGATACGCTTGAGAATGCAACAGACAGTTTCAATGCGGAAAACAAGCTTGGTGAAGGCGGCTTTGGACCTGTTTACAAGGTGAAGTTTTTCCGTGTTTGTTATTGTTCTGTTGAATTATTTTCCCACACCAGAGTGTTGCAATCAGTTTCTCTATCGTTGCAGGGAAAGCTCCCGAGTGGCCAAGAAATTGCGGTGAAAAGGCTTTCAAAGCGATCCGTTCAAGGAGCCAAGGAGTTCAGGAACGAAGTCGCAGTAATCTCAAGGCTTCAACATAGGAATCTTGTCAAACTTCTTGGCTGTTGCATTCAAGGGGAAGAATACATATTAGTGTACGAATACATGATCAACAGAAGTTTGGATTCTTTCATCTTTGGTATGTATTCAAGAATGTATCTCGTCATTTGCAAAAATCTGGTAGCTGAACAATTTCCTCTGTTGCAGATGAATCCAAACAGTCATTAGTGGATTGGAAGACTCGGGTTCAAATCATTGAAGGGATCGCACAGGGCATTCTGTACCTACACAAGTACTCAAGGCTGAGGGTCATACATCGCGACCTCAAGGCGAGCAACATCCTCTTGGATGGTGGTATGAACCCAAAGATCTCTGATTTTGGCATGGCCAGGATTTATGGTGAGAACGGAGCTCGTGCAAAGACAACCAAAATCGCAGGCACCTAGTAAGAAACTCATGTTCCAAGTGTGTTGTATGGAGTTGCATTTTTCTCGAGCATTATGCATAAGTATTGTTTTTGTGTGTTCAGTGGTTACATGTCGCCTGAATACGCTATGGATGGCAATTTCTCGGAGAAATCGGATGTGTTTAGCTTTGGCATTATAGTGCTAGAGATCATCAGTGGCAAGAGGAATATTTCCTTCTTTGAGGCTGATCACTCTCTGAATCTGCTCGGCTATGTAAGCTTCGATAGTCACTCATTTTTTCAGTTTCGATAGTCATGGAAAAGGAAATGATTTTAACATGAAGGGAAATGGAATCTAATTAGGCATGGAAGCTGTGGAAAGAAGGGAGGAGCATTGAGTTCTTGGATGCAACGCTGCAGGCTGACTCATGCGCGGCTAGTGAAGCAGAAAAGTATGTCCGGTTAGGGCTTCTGTGCGTGCAGGAACGAGCTGCAGATCGCCCGGACATGCCGGGTTTTGTAGCAATGGCTGGCAATGACGTAGCTGCTCTTCCTCTGCCTAAACAGCCTGCATTTTTGAGCTAACAGGACTGTACAGTTGATGCTGTTTTTTTATTGTAATTGTGCATATCCTTTTGCAAGGTCAACATAGATTTAGACGTAGATGTATCATATATTGAATTCTAGTAAAAGGGAATTCTTTTATAATTTTTTTGAAATAGTCAAGCTCTGATCCAGCAATATTTGTAATATAAGTAAGGTAAACTTCTATGAGATTTCTTGACCAATTAAAAGGTGTCATCCACCATTATTAACCTAATCACATAGTATGACATAGCATAAATAACTTGATAAAATATGATATAGTCACAAAAAAAAAATATAAAGTCTTATTTTGCTGACAATAATTAAAAACAGTAATTAGACCAACCACCTTGGATTAGGATAGAGTCATACTCCCTCCGTCCCCGATTAAGAGTCACACTTTTCTATTTCGGTCCGTCCCCAATTAAGAGTCACATTTCATTTTTACCATAAGTAGTAGTAGGTCTCACATTCCACTAACTCACTTCACTCACATTTTATTATAAAACCAATATAAAAAAATGGGTCTCACATTCCACCAACTTTTCAACTAACTTTTCTTTACATTTTTTAAAACTCGTGCCCGGTCAAACTGTGACTACTAATGGGGGACGGAGGGAGTACATCTGTGAATGTGATTCATGTTTAATTTTACGCTCAATTCACAATGATACACCGTTATTTCAACCTATAAAGAACATGTGATGTGATTATCTGGAGTTGTGAGAAATAGATTCAATTAATTATATACTCCTAATCATACTATAAAAGTTAAAATAGTCTTTAAATGATAAAGTGTCGAATATCCTATAAAAGTATAAATGATCGAACTTAAACTATGCTCAATCAAGCAATTCAATACAAACCACATTCAACTCAGACAAAATTATACTTCTTTCATTTTCAACATTTGAAGTATTGCAAATCATCAATTTCAATTCAAACACAACAACACTTGATATTCAAAGCAACTACACATAAACATACTAACTATGAAGAACACTCAAGAAATGCAACGACGACAAGAATGAAGTTGGAAAGGGAAGGAATTCAACCAGAAACACTAGAAAAATAAAAATAAACAGAGATACCTTCTTACAATGAGTTGAGCTTCGTTAAATCCTTACCCAGGAATGTACCCTTTAGATAAGGGTTCCTTTAAGCACCATAAGTGGTAGTGATAATTTGTTATTCTCAAAAGAACCAATGATCAATCTGTAAATCAGCAAGAGTTCTCTTGTTATATATGAACACAATTGAATGAGTATCATCTCATCAGTTTCTTTATGATTATACAACTACTACTTAAATGTATAACTACCAAGTTCACTATTAGGGTGTTTTAGTTCATTACAAAGCTGTTTTAGTTCATAACACAGTTTTAATTGAAATACGGAGTGAACCAAAACGCCATTATAGTTCACTATAAAGGCGTTTAGTTCATAACACTCCAAAAAAAATCTTTTCTTACGTGCTACCCATGTTTTTTCGATATGAGAATGTGCGAAATGAGATACCTGTGTGAAGACTACTTGTAGATAATAATTGAAGGGACATGACGGACTTTGTGGAGATCATCTCCTGATGGTGATACCCTTCTTGCCATTTCTGGCATTCGTTTGATTACAAGAGACTTGAGCGTAGAAATTTCACTTAGTCCCTCTGGAAGCATCTCTAGACGATTACACCGAATGAGTGTTAACTGAGAGAGAAGAGGCATGGCTCCTGTCTCCACTCTCCACTCGCTCAACCTTGGTAAACCCATTAATGCTAGCTTCTTGAGGCGAAGAAAACTGTTTGCTGGACACACCATCTCCTCCCCAATAAATGATTTCGAATAAAATCGCAATCTTATGAGGCAAGGAAGCTTCCCCAGTATCCCCATTGGATCATCCTCAATCTCAGATCCCACCAGATCCAAACACCTTAGTTTCGAGCCCATCAAGTTACTACTCCCGCACTCTCCTAGCGCGTTCCCTAACTTAGGCCTACTCACCATTTCATCAAGATTGGGACATGTCAAAGCCATCTTCAGCATTAGCTCACTTGTTAGGTCGCAACTGGCTTCAATATGAAGAGAACAATGCATAAGCTTGTCCCAGTTCAAAATGGCATTCATGATAGCTGACAAGCTCTCGTTATCGTGTACTTTTGCTACAAAGCGTTGGAGATTCTTCATTCTGTCCATACATTTTAATTCATGATATCTACTATCGACGCATGCTAGAGTCTCCAACCCATCCACTCCCTCATCCAATATCACTCGATAATTTCCAACCGTTTCATCTCCATAAGGAGGAAAAATCAAGTGTTTCAATCGTAGCAACTCATTGATAGCATTTGGAACTTCAACATTAAGTGAATCTGATAAATCCAGTGTATCCATGAATACAAAGTTCCTAATGGATGGGGGTAGGCTATCGAGTTCACACGCCTCTAGACGCAAACATCTAAGGTGAACAAGATCAGTGATACCTCTCGGTAACTTTCCTCCTGCAAATTTGAATCTCACGATAACTAGATCTCTCAGCAATTTGAATTTCCGAAAATCAAGTATGCTTTGTTGAGGAAACTCAACAACATTGGATTCTGTGAGATTTGATAATTGAAGAGACCTTATATGTTTGCTAGTACCTCCTCCACGAGGGACTCTAAGCTCGTGCTCCACTTGGCTTCGGAAATGGATAACCAAATGTAGTATTTTCATATTCAAGGAAGCTTCGCGTAGCAAGGTACTAAGTCTACCACCTTGATACTCCAAAATCTGCAGACCGAAATCCTCGCTCTTCCCCAATTTCAGACATAGTTCACGCACAACGTCATGAAGTTTGCATGTACTCCTATATTTTCTAGCTCTACTTGCTACATCATAATAATCTTGAATTTCAACTTGAACAATGGACCTGGAGACCAACTCACTTAAGTAGAGCTCAGCGATGTCCGTTAAAGTTTCATCCATGTCCCCAATATTCTCGTGTGAAATCATGCCTTGTGCTATCCACATCCTGTATAGACGCACAACAGATATGGTTTCATCCTCATCGAGTATACCCATGTAGAGAAAGCACGGCTTCAGATAATACGGCAGACTTTCATAGCTTAAATTTAGCACATGCTCAATCTGATCTTTTCCATCCCTATATACCACATTTTTGATGTTCATATTTACCGATTCCCATTCAGCCATGGAATTTTTCTTTCCCAATACCCCACCGAGTAAAGAAATTACCAGTGGCAAACACCCACATTTCTGCACCATTTCCTTCCCAATTTCCTCAAATCTTGTACTATTATTTTGCAATGCAAAATCTGCATATCAAAAATCAATTGAGTAAAACAAACATGCAACAAAAAAGCAGAATGAAACTAATTAACTAACTGACCTGGAATGTTTCCTTGGGGAAATGCTTTTTTCTTGAGCAGTTGAAAGGCATCGTCCACATGTAAAAGGCCATGTTGGAGTGCCAATCCGATCTCTGCAACGCTCTCCTCCCGTGTAGTCACCAAGATTTTTGTCTCCAAATCTCGGATAATGAACGGTTGCTTCAACTCATCCCAATGAGAAAGTTGCCAAAGATCATCCATAACAATGAGGCATCGCTTCTCCCTTTGTATCTCGCGCAGTCGCTCAATCAACTCTGAGTCGCTGCTTTTTCGCGTGTCAATATTGTCCTCACTTTTCTTAACCAGCAGCTGCCTGAGAACGTCCTCCCAGACTGAACGACGGTCGCATCGCTGAGTAATGCAAACCCACGCGGTGAGATCAAAGCCGGCTGTCTCGTGGTAGAGCTTCTTAGCAATGGCGGTCTTGCCTGAGCCTCCCATCCCCCACACGGAAATAACCCGGGCCTCTGTGTCCCTCCCTAGGCGACGAACAAGCTCCTCCACCTCATCCTCCATGCCTATGAAGCAATCTCCCATCTCGTAATCGGGGAAACTCTGCTGCCTCCTTGACATGGAGCTTCTTCCACCCTCCCCGTTATTTGGATTGCTGATTATGCTACTTGCTACGCCGGCTTGCTGCATAGCCTGCCTTATCCTGTCCAGATTTGATGTAATTTGTGAAATCTCGGAACCTGATCGGTGGAGATGTACCAAAATGCAGGAATATTTGCGGACACACTGTGCGAGGCCAGTTCTAGTGGTGGTTTGATAAGCTGCGTGTCTTTCGATGGCGGATTGGGATTGAAAGGCAAGATCTCTGATCTCGGAGATCCAGTTGGAGACAGTTCTGCTTTCATGGCGTCTTCTGTCTGCGTCTTCGAGGAAACACTTGATCTCTTTCAGCTGCCGCTCCAGCTCCTTCACTTGATTGCCCACACCAGCTAAAAACCTCGCCTCTTCCAATGTCAAATCATAGATGGTTTCTAGAGCCACGGACACGATTGCCTCTGCCATCTCAACTATTCCAACCTACTTTGATTCTTTCAAGAAACAAGGAATCAAACAAGTTAAGCAAGAGATATTAAAAGTAGCATGCAAAGCAAAAACATATTTTACGAGATATGTATATTTAATTAACAGATGCTACAATTATTGCCGCATAACGTCCGATTAGAAAAAGAAAAGTTTTCTTAGCAGGTAAGTAGTGGCTTAATTGTTAATTAGTAGACGCCTCCCTCTTTTGGCTTTTACACTAACAACTTCCTTTTTCTATTTGAACAATGAATAAAGTGGGAGAATTAGGTCCGTTTTCACTTGTAACAAACAAACCCAATAGGAAACGAAAACCAAATCTGAGAATTTCCGCAACCGAAGTCTTTTCATTTTTCATAAAGTATTAAAGCATCAGAAATAATATCATGGTTAGCAAATTCCATTGCACCCATCTCTTACCTAAGTTTGTTCCTTGACGGAGGACCCAACGCCCACTTGCCTCGTGTTTTAGAAAAGAATCCAAAATTTTCTAACTTTTTCTACTCATTTTCCATTACAATTTCTTTATAGCATCCACTATAGGAGAGCCGCGGCTCGTGGCTCTCCCGTGGCCCAGCCGCGGCCCCCTATAGTGCGAAACATGGGCATTTGTGGCGGGGGGTGCCCATGAGAGCGCCACTCACGTGGCCTGGCCACGGCTCTTGGGCGAGAGCCGCGACTCCCCCTTAATTAATTAATTATTATTATTATTATTATTATTATTATTATTATTTTTATAAATACCTAAAATTCTACTCTTCTTTTTAGGGATTCGGGACACGGGAGCTTTCCACCTCCCCAACACTGGAGATCGAGTCCCACCCCCCCTCCATCCCAGATGTGGAGTCCGCCATCGCCGGCGCCGTGGCAACAAACACCCCAAAACCGGGGTCAGTCCCCCACTTATCAGCAGAGATATGCGGGTCGTACCCAACCGGGGTCGGGCGACTACCGACCCAACATGGACGCGATAAACTTCCCGTCTCAATTCCAATCCTCCCCATTCCAGACTAGTCAATCTCCGCTGACGAATCTGATAGATTCACATGAGAAGAATTGATGGGGACACCGGAGACCCCGACGACCGGACGTGTGGAGATGTGGAGAGGAGGCGGTGGAAGAAGCGGCGGCGGCCAAAGTGGTACTCCAGGATCGACACACAAACAAAGTTTTATTAAACACTCGACAACGGTGTACGAAACACCAATACACAACACAGTGGTGTACACAACACCAACACAATACTACGACTCTTGGAGGACACACCTCACAAGACACCCGAGGACACACCTCTAACTCTACGAGGACACACCTCGCACACTGCTCTCGTACACACTCAGATTGACACTACACGCACACTTAGCTAGTGCAATCACCCACTCTCTTATGTACTTACTCACACTTGCTACTTGTGTACTCACTACACTCATTACAAATGGCCTAATGCCTATTTATAAGTAATCTATGTTGGTTAAGAACCGACTTACTAGACTAGAGAATTCTAGCTCCTAATTATACTAATATTATAATATAATATCTATTTCTAATGTATTACTTGAATTCTCTAGAATCATCCATCAAAGTCGGTGGCGTCATTTACTCAATACTCCCCCTTGACACCGACTTTCTTCTCCGTATATTTAATTGCTCTTGTAACTTCTGTAGCATCAAATCACAGAGCTCTCCGGGATACATACCTCGACAAGATTCTCCTTTTGAGTCAGCGTCTTTAAATTTTTCTTCTCCAGTAATTACTTTCTTCCGTGTTTTGCTTGATCTCCGAGCTTGTGGTTTCTCTGACTCTTCTTCGGACTCCAAAACCTTTTCTAGCTGCTTCAGCTTTCTTGCTGCTTGATCCGCTTCAACCCCAGATGTTTTTATTCCTTCACCTTCATCATTTTCTCCTTGAGTTTCTGGAAGCTCCACATGTTGCTTGTCAATTTCCTCCTCAACTTCTAGCAGCTCCAGCTTTCCATTTGCTTCTCCCCAAGTCTCTCCCATCACGGAAATATCCTACTCATCTTCAGTTGTCATCAACATGGAATCTTCAAAATCCCAATCTTCTTCTTCTACAACGGAGGACGCCTGGGACTCCAACTCTCCATCACTCAGAATAGCTTATGCTTCCATGTCCCATTCTTCTTCATCCGTGGATGCTCCACTAGTTATCACTGCATGACTTTCTACTGGCTTATTCTCTGACCGACAGTACCTGGCTATGTGGCCCTTTTTCCCACAACTATAACACATTCCATCAAACCTTCTTGGTTGATGAGATTCGCTGCTCCTACCATCTCTGTGTGCTGCTCCCCCTAGCCGAGAGCGCCTCTCCTCTCGATCATCTTCTTCCCGTTCATGCCATTGGTCTCGATCACCTTCGTCACTTCTACATCGATATTCTCGATTACCTTCTGCTCTCCTGCGCAAGTGATCATTTCTGGCAAAGCGGCCCCTGTTTCCGGTGAACAAGGCTTCTTTCTCATAATCCTTCACTCCAACTTTAGACATCTTATCATCCAAAGTCTCTTCATTGGACAAGATATTCTCTAACTTGTCCAGAGTTGGCTGTGTTGCCCAACCGCATGTGGCAGTCACAAGACCCTTGAACTCAGGTCTTAGACCATGGATGATGATCCTCCTCATCCTCGTCTCATTAATCACGTTATCAGGATCTAATTTCAAAATCTCTTCACATAATGATTTTACTTTAGAAAAGTACTGACTTACATTGAGCTCCCGTTGCGAGATGGAGAATAGCTCATTCTCCAGGCGCTGCAGCTTTGCCTCGTTCTTCTTGGCGAAAGCGGTCTTCAGAATCTCCCACACCTCCTTCGGTGTCTTAGCTAACCTGATACGCTGCATCTGCTCGTCTTCCACTGCAACCATCAGCACAAAAACATCGCTCTTCCGCATTTCATCTCCCACTCCTTTCGCGCCTTTCAGTCGCCAGTCGGTGGTGTGGCGCTTTCTCCTCCAACAATATCCCATAAGTCCTGACCTATGAGATAATGTTTCATACGGATACTCCAATTTTCGTAGTTGTTGCTATTTAGCTTCTCGATGCTATTTGCAACTCCAGAAAAATCCGCCATCTGGTACTGATGTTCTCCAGCTGTCAACTCTGGCAGAATAACGAAGGGGGAGTATTGAGCATAAATACTCCACTGACTTTGGAGAAACTTGGAGAACTATCTAGAGAAGTATTATTTAATAATGAATCTAGAAGTTGGTAATTAGCTAAAATTATCTAGCTCATATAACTGACGTAGAAGAAGATATTAGTATTATTAAATAGAATTAGTTAGATACTTAATAGCTAGAAGGCTCCAGATTGTCGGTACTTAACCGACTTATGTAATCTATAAATAGGCCCTTAGACATTTTGTAATACGTACACAAGAGAGTGAGTGATTGCACTAGCTAAGTGTGCGTGTAGTGTCAATCTGAGTGTGTACGAGAGAAGTGTGCGAGGTGTGTCCTCGTAGAGTTAGAGGTGTGTCCTCGGGTGTCTTGTGAGGTGTGTCCTCCAAGAGTTGTAGTATTGTGATGGTGTTGTGTAGACCACTGTGTTGTGTATTGGTGTTTCGTACACCGTTGTCGGGGGTTTAATAAAACTCTGTTTGTGTGTCGATCCTGGAGTACCACCTTGTTGGGTATCAGCGTTACTCCAGGATCGACACACAAACGGAATTTTATTAAGCTCCCGACAACCGTGTACGAAACACCAATACACAACACAACAATGGTGTACACAACACCAACACAACACTACGACTCTTGGAGGACACACCTCACAAAACACCCGAGGACACACCTCTAGCTCTACGAGGACACACCTCGCACACTAACTTCCGCACACCATTGTTAGGAGCTTAATAAAATTCTGTTTGTGTGTCGATCCTGGAGTACCGCTGTTACCCAACAAGTCGCGAGGTGTGTCCTCGTAGAGCTAGAGGTGTATCCTCGGGTGTCTTGTGAGATGTGTCCTCCAAGAGTCGTAGTGTTGTGTTGGTGTTGTGTACACCACTGTTGTGTTGTATATTAGTGTTTCGTACAACGTTGTCGGGAGCTTAATAAAATTCCGTTTGTGTGTCGATCCAGGAGTACCGCTGATACCAAACAAGTGGTATCAGAGCCACGTCGAACCGTGGTGGTTGTTATTGTAGTTGTGGTCTTTTACGTGGTGTTTATTCGCGGGTTGAGAGTATACTGTTACTTTGCCGGAATTAGCAGTTGAGGACTATTGTTGGAGTCGCTACTCTGCCGGAGTTAATAGTCAGGGACTATTGTTGGAGTCGTTACTCTGCTGGAGTTGACAGCTAGAGAATACCAGTACCAGATGTCGGATTTTTCTGGAGTTTCCAATAGCATCGAGAAGCTAAATAGCAACAATTACGGAAATTGGAGTATCCACATGCGATATTATCTCATAGGCCAGGACTTATGGGATATTGTTGGGGGAGATAGCACCACACCACCGACTGGTGACGCGAAGGCGCGAAAAGAGTGAGAGATGAAATGTGGAAATGCAATGTTCGTATTGATGGCTGCGGTTGAAGACGAGCAGATGCAACGTATCAGGTCAACTGAGACACCGAAGGAGGCATGGGAGATTCTGAAGACCGCTTTCGCCAAGAAGAACGAGGCAAAGCTGCAGCGCTCGGAGAATGAGTTATTCTCCATCTCGCAATGGGAGCTTACTGTAAGTCAGTACTTTTCTAAAGTTAAATCATTATGTGAAGAGATTTTAAAATTAGATCCTGATAACGTGATTAACGAGACGAGGATGAGGAGGATCATCATCCATGGTGTAAGACCCGAGTTGTGACTGCCACGCGCGGTTGGGCTACACAGCCAACGCTGGACGAGTTAGAGAATATCTTCTCCAATGAAGAGACTTTGGATAATAAGATATCTAAAGTTGTAGTCAAGGATTATGAGGAAGAAGCTCTGTTCATCGGCAATAGAGGCCGCGCTGCCAGAAATGATAACTGGCGGTGATCGAGAATATCAACGTAGAAGGGACGAAGGTGTTCGAGATCAATGGCGTGGACGAGAAGAAGATGATCGAGAGGAGAGGCGTTCTCAGCTAGGGGGAGCAGAACGCAGAGATGGCCGGAGCAACGAATCTCAAAGAAGATTTGATGGAGTATGTTATAATTGTGGGAAGAAGGGCCACATAGCCAGGTACCAACATCAGAGAATAAGCCAGTAGAAAGTCATGCAGTGATAACTAGCGGAGCATCACCAGATGAAGAGGAATGTGACATGAAAGCATTAGCTATTCTGAGTGACGGAGAGTTGGAGTCCCAGGTGTTCTCCGTTATAGAAGAAGAAGATTGGAACTTTGACGATTCCATGTTGATTATTGAAGACGAAGAGGGGAATATTATTGAGAGACGTGGGGAGAACGTAATGGAGAAATAAAACTCGAGCTGCTAGAAGATGAGGAGGAAATCGACGAGCAACATGTGGAGCTTCCAGAAACTCAAGGAGAAAATGATGAAGGAGAAGGAATAAAAATATCAGGGGTTGAAGCGGATCAAGCAACAAGAAAATTGAAGCCGCTAGAAAAGGTTTTGGAGTCCGAAGAAGAGTCAGAGAAACCACAAACTCGGAGATCAAGCAAAACACAGAAGTTGCTGGAGAAGAAAAATTTTAAAGATGATGACTCAAAAGAAGAATTGTGTCAAAGTATGCATCCTGAAGAGATCAGCATTATGGAGCTACAGAAGCTACAAGAGCAGCTAAATATACGGAGAAGAAAGTCGGTGTCGAGGGGGAGTGTGAGAAAAGAGTACACAAGAGAGTGAGTGAGTGCACTAGCTAAGTGTGCGTGAGTGTGTAGAAGAGTTAGTGTGCGAGGTGTGTCCTCGTAGAGCTAGAGGTGTGTCCTCAGGTGTTGTGAGGTGTGTCCTCCAAGAGTCGTAGTGTTGTGTTGGTGTTGTGTACACCACTGTTGTGTTATGTATTGGTGTTTCGTACACCGTTGTCGGGAGCTTAATAAAATTTTGTTTGTGTGGTCGGAACACCGATACACAACACGATGGTGTACACAACACCAACACAACACTACAACACTTGGAGGACACACTTCACAAGACACCCGAGGACACACCTCTAGCTCTACGAGGACACACCTCGCACACTACTCTCGTACACACTCAGATTGACACTACACGCACACTTAGCTAGTACAATCACTCTCTCTTGTGTACTCACTCTATTTTTGTGTACATTAACAAAATAGGCCTAGTGCCTTTATATAGATGACTAAGTCGGTTTATGTAACCGATATTACTAATCTAGAGAACTCTAGCTAATCTATTCTACTTAATATAATAATACAAAATATCTAATCTATTCCAATGTCGGTGGAACTCTCTAGATGTAATCATTTCATTTGTTAATTTGATTAATCCATCTCTCTCAGCTCTTCGTGAAGTCGGTGGAGCCTCTATGCTCAATAGTGGTTTTAATTAAAGAATTGGCTGCTTTCTCTTGGGCCAGTCAACTAGGTCAATTTTCAATTTGATGCTCGACCAAGTTTTAATATACGAGAATTTAGAAATTTTCCTTAAGAACGAGTGAGAGAATAAAATGATTTTAAATTATTTTTCTAAAGTCTAATATAGCATGTCATCTTCTTTCAAAGGGCATTTTCTGCACGCGAGTTTAGATCGAAAAGAGAAATTCAAGTTAAGGAACTAAGCGAACGAGTTGAGCTTTTCTATCCTACATTGTTGCGTGAACTTACTTTTACATTGTATGAGTTATGTGCTTAATTTCAAAACATGTTTTGTCATGCCGTATTCTTTTTTAAGGATGTGCCTATCCGATCGCCTAGTGGGAAGTGAGTCCCTACTAGATGTTATGAGTTTAATTGAATACGGGTTTGACTCGTGCGCCATCTTTCGAGTTGGCCGGTCAGTGATCGATGATGTGGCCACATTCTCATTTCACATATGATCATCATTGTGACCTCAATTGTTCTGTAGTCTTGTGGTGCTTCAAACGACGCCATGAATGCATCTTTGCAGGTTTTTATTTATCTTCATCTCAGAAACAGGATAAGTAGAACTAATGAATGTGTAGATGATGTTTCATTGTGATTTCTTGACTATTTGTATGGATATTTTCAGTGAACAACAAGCGTCGTGAATGCAGCTTTTGACCTGTTTACAAGGTGAAGTTTCAGTGTTTCACCATTTGTGATTACTCTGTTGAATTATTTTCCAACACCAGAGTGTTGCAATTGATTTCTCTCTCGTTGATCAGGGCAAGCTCCCGAGTGGCCAAGAAATCGCGGTGAAAAGGCTTTAAGGAGCCAAGGAATTCAGGAACGAAGTCGTAGTAATCTCAAGGCTTCAACACAGGAATCTTGTCAAACTCCTAGGCTGTTGCATTCAAGGGGAAGAATACATATTAGTGTATGAACACATGATCAACAGAAGTTTGGATTCTTTCATCTTTGGTATGTATTCAAGAATATATCTCGTCAATTGCAAAAAACTGGTAGCTGAACAATTTCCTCTGCTGCAGATGAATCCAAACAATCATTAGTGGATTGGAAGACTCGGGTTCAAATCATTGAAGGAATCGCGCAGGGCATTCTGTACCTGCACAAGTACTCAAGGCTGAGGGTCATACATCGCGACCTCAAGGCGAGCAATATCCTCTTGGATGGTGGTATGAACCCCAAGATCTCTGATTTTGGCATATCCAGGATTTATGGTGAGAACGGAGCTCGTGCAAAGACAACCAAAATCGCAGGCACCTAGTAAGAAACTCATGTTCCAAGTGTATTGTATGAAGTTGCATTTTTGTCGAGCATTATGCATACATATTGTTTTTTGTGTGTTTAGAGGTTACTTGTCGCCTGAATACGCTATGGATGGAAATTTCTCGAAGAAATCGGATGTGTTTAGCTTTGGCATTATAGTGCTAGAGATCATCAGTGGCAAGAGGAATATTCCTTCTTTAGGCTGATCACTCTCTGAATATGCTCGGCTATGTATGTAAGCTTCGGTTGTCACTTGTCACTCGTTTTTTTTGTTTCATTAATCATGGAAAAGGAAATGGTTTTAACATGATGGGAAAGGGAACCTAATTAGGCATGGAAGCTGTGGAAAGAAGGGAGGAGCATTGAGTTGTTGGATGAGGCGCTGCAGGCTGACTCATGCGCAGACAGTGAAGCAGAAAAGTACGTCCGGTTGGGATTCTATGCGTGCAGGAACGAGCTGCAGATCACCTGGACATGCCGGTTTTGTAGCCATGGCGGGCAACAACATAGCTGCTCTTCCTCTGCCTAAACAGCCTGCATTTTTATGCTAACAGGACTGTGTAGTTTATGCTGTTTCTTTTATTGTATTGTATATAGGTCTTTAGCAATGTCAAATGTAGATGTGGTTTATCATTTATTTAATTCAAGTAGAAGGGAATTATTTTTTAAATTTTAAAATAGTCAAGCTCTGATCCAGCAATATTTGTTACTTAAGTAAGGTAAACTTCTATGAGATTTCTTGATCATTTACAAGGTCAAATGCCCGAATAGATGGAAGGGGACATCCACCAATCACCAGTATTCAATGTAGCTTGTTAAAATATGATATTACAAAAATATATACGAGTATGACTTATTTTGTTGATAAAAGACTAAAAAAAAAGAGTATTAGACCTGCCATCTTGGATTAGGATACAATCACACATGTCTAGAATGTGGAGTATCTACTAAAGATTGCGTTTTAAAGTCTAAAGTCCCAAATAATGGTGCAGTTATATATATCTACATTTTGGATCAGTCGATAGGTTTATGTTAAAATGACAATTCCTCTTAAAATGACACCGTGACACCACTTATACAACAATATTGTAAACGCTACACAACAATATTCAATACGGTAGACAGCAATCTATAGATTGCTATAGATTGTTGTCTAACGTGTTGGATATTGTTGTTCAAGAAAAATTACTGTATAAGGTATTAAATATTGCTGGCCGTCTTTTTTTATCCTTGAAATTTTTTTTTGGCTACGTGACAGCTTATTATTCGTCCACGTGTACAAATGATTAACTAAGAATGGTGGTATGATGTTATTTTAAGGAGTGGTGGCATTCTAACACTCCCCTAAGTCGATAACTTACATCTAAAGATATTTTTGCTCTAGCAATCAAAACTAAGTTAATTTGATTTTCAACACACACACACACACACACCTAGGGATACACTTGTACAGTCATACACTAAGGATGTAAATAAAGACCTAAGTTTAAAACAAAATTCACACAATACCATGTTGGATCAAAATTTGGATGGTGGATGTGATTGTTAAAAAATTGTAGATAGATTAGTTCTCGCCCAAAAGTGAATAATAAAATGAATAATGTCCGAAATCCAAATCATATACTAAGGGAGCGAAAATAATAGAAGGTGCGAAATTTTAGATGGTAAATCTGCCTTCACTGAATTACAATTGAAAAAATTATAAATATACAATTTGATTATCATAGTGTTAGAATTTTCTCTTCACAAAAATTAACATGGTTATCATTAGTTTGTTGCTGTAAGTACGTCAAAGATTGCATACAGAAGCATCATACTATTTCAAGTTTAGCAACAAGCTCCAACAAATTACTCACTATAAAGTTGAGTTTTACCTGTTATAGTGTTTCCTTTTGCCATATCAATAATAAAATCTATATATAATAAGGTTAGAACCAATCACAGTATAGTAGCATACTTATAATTTTTCATCATAGCTATAAGATTTATCAGTGTAGAGTTACAACTTGCTCATTGCAATATTAGTGCTTTCTCACTACAAATTAATTAACGATGTTATCATTAGTTTGATACAAACAAATTCCAACGTTAGTGCGAACTATGAAAACCTCAAAATAATCAAAATTAAAGTGACCCAACATAATGGTGAAATTTTAGACTATACTATAACTGCAAGTTGTGAAAAATCACTTACTTACCTTTATATAACTATTAATTTAATAATAACAAATCACCTCGTATAAAAATGGAAACTATTAGATCTTCATGAATTTCAAGTACTACTTAACAATTTCTGTTTAATTTTCGATAAAACTAGAATCTGTTACACTTTCAAGTGGATAGTTATAACTTAGATGCAATAAGGCAAAAATGTACAGTCAGCTTATGGTTAATTTCATTAGTAAAAGTAGAAATGTAGTAACAAGTTTAGGGTCATGAAAATAGTAACGTCATTATACTAGTAATTAATATATATTGTGATGGTGGTGTTGCATGAAAATTAAGAAGCATCTCCCAAAGAGAGGAATCGAATCAGTCCCCCTTTCCTTTCCTTTCCTTTCCTTTCTTTTTGCTTTTTCACAGTTTGCAACAGCTCTCTTTAACACTCCCCAAGAAAATGGTGGGTGATATGCTCATGCATATCTTAATTAGGGTTTCTTTTCTTTCCATTTCCATTATTACCATTTCTTGTTTCTTGGAGTTTCCCACTTTCCAATCCAATTCCCACCTGCATACACCATATATACATATATATTAATCATTCAAAACATTGTTATAGTAGTATTAAATTATGATATCTTCAATCCATAATGTGTATATAATAAATGGTAGTATACAATTATTACATAATTAACAACTAATTAATTAATTAGTACTAGATTAATTTCACTGCATGAGAGAGAGGGGAAGGGGGGATTCAAACTGGGTATAAATAATTAAAGATCATTAGGGCAAAAGAAAATGTGACAGCAAAAAAGCCATGGCAATGTATAGAGAGGGAAAAAGAAAAGATAATAAAAGAAAAGATGGTCAAATTGAACCTCGAAGACTACTTCAATTCTCTTCCATCATCAGCTTCGACTATCTTTATCGAAACTCTACCATTTTCACTTTCTTTCATTTTTGAAACACTCCCAATTAAGTTTCCCATTTAATATAATAATTAGTATACATCCTTAATGGATTAAAAAAAGAAATATTTTTTTACTCAAAATTGCTGGCCAACATCATCCTTGGGAGTTCCAGCCATGCAACTCCTTCGATTTCAGCTTCAGATAGTTTTATTAAAATCTGACACACACGAGTGGACACACTGCACTCTATCATTGCATCCAAAAAATTCCATTATTTTTTTACATTAAAATAAATAAATATACACTCCTACTATATTTTATTCTTGGTGAAGCCAGGGCCTTGGTATGTCACAATTTTACAAGTTTTTCATAATTGATTAAACACTAATTTTTTGAAATTATTATTGATTGTAATTACATAAAGTGAATGAGACCAACAAAAAAAGCAATTTAAGTTCGCAGGCCTGTTTTGTAATAAAATGACAAATTTAGTCCTAAAATTAGTGAGTGTCTAAATTAAAGTGATTAAAGTTGAGAGTGTAGTAGCATATATTTGACTTGGCATATTACAACTCAAGCTTCAAGTACGAGACCAAGAATATTCAAAAGAAATAAAAGAAAAAGGAATCACAATTTTTAAGTTATATAGTGACTTGCTGGAGAGTTGGTCTGGAGGGTATATTATTGAAAGAGAGACAATTAGATAAAATGGGGTCATTGCAAAAGATTTGGAATATTCAATTTGTCTGGCAATTACAAATGCTAATTACTTCTTTTTCTCGCTTCGAATATTAATATTAACGGTCGTCTTCTTTTGTCACATGTACAAAATATTCTGGCTTATCCGAACTGCACATATATTTGAATTTCCTCTAAATAAATTTGAATATCAATTACAGTTTTCATTTTCTCTTCAAATTTAATCTCCGTTACATTAGTTGAATAAGCTAACTATTAATTAACCAGGGTTCATTACTCATTAGTCCAATTAGAATTAATTTATAGCTATTTGATTTACAAATTTGAAAAGAAAGCAATTGCTGGAAAGCAAAGGGTACTCGAATTTGTTGAGAAACTCCAAAATCCAGTAGCCTTAAAAGCATAGGCAGATAAGCTTTATCAAATTCCACGAAATATTTACCATCTTTACTACAGAATCCCATATTCTCATTATACATAATTATTGCAAATGATGCACCACCACCACCATAATATTCCCTCCCTCTCTCTTTTGTTATTTAAATTTAATTATGTGATTCCGTTCCACAAGTGAAGAATATTTGCAAAGGAATTTCCTCGCTTCTCGAGCCCCATTCCCCACTATATATAACCCTTCTTCATCACCACCATTTTCCCCACACATCCTATTATTCATTTATCTCTCTCATTTGTAACCTAGTAAGATTTTCTATCTTTCTCAACATCAATTTCTTCATTCTTTATTTATTTATTTTTATCATATATATATGCATGTTAATTAATTTTTGAGATGGGAAAATGTGACTAATTTTTATGTATGTTTATGTATGTATAGGGAGAAAAAATGAATAGGCCAGGAGACTGGAACTGCAGGTCATGCCAGCACCTCAATTTCCAGAGGAGGGACTCGTGCCAGCGCTGCGGGGACCCGAGGCCCGGGGATAGGGCGGACTATGGAGGATTCGGGGGCAGAGGGTCCGCCACGGCTGCGGTCGCCTTTGGGTTCACGGGCCCGGACGTGAGGCCCGGGGACTGGTACTGCTCCATTGCCAACTGCGGGGCCCACAACTTCGCCAGCCGCTCCAGCTGCTTCAAGTGCGGGGCCGCCAAGGACGACAGCGGCCCCGCTGCTTTCGACTCTGAGATGTCGAGGGCCCGTGCCTTCGGGTTCGGAGTCGGAGGCGCCGGCGCCGGGGGCCGCTCGGGCTGGAAATCCGGCGACTGGATTTGCGCCAGGTAAGAATAATAATTAGTTGGTTACACATTGTAACTTTCTATTTAAAGATTTTTGTGTTTAATTAGTTACTAATTCGGTTTTGTTGCATGATAGAACAGTACTAATATCTAATTTTGTAAATAAATTCACGTGTCTTTGGTGCATAATATGTAAGTATTATGGTGTACTAGTATTAATAATGTAATACAAGTGTACAATTTTACGTACAAAAATATACGATGACGGATCCAGGAAACGAAACTCTTGTCGTTGGATGTTGGGTAAAGAACCAAAATTATCCAACATCCAAAATGATACGGGCGATAGGGACTCATGAGTTGTCGCACACTAAAGTCAAAGGCCAAATTTAATGAATTTTTCCAGCTCTTATGGCTTATAGCGAGATCACTCGACCATATTCTATGTGGATTTGCTCTTGCAATATATAGCATGAAATTTGAATTTTTTTTTTTTTTGCAATAATATAGAATTACATGTTTTTCTAATGTCATGAGATGAGAACTAATAACTGCTGCTTCACACAGGCCGGGTTGCAACGAGCACAATTTCGCGAGCAGGATGGAGTGCTTTAGGTGCAATGCACCGAGAGACACCGGGAGCAAATCTTCGTTCTAATTCAACAGACTCTCCATTTTTGGGTAGAGATTTAAAAACAACACCCAATAATTATATTTCAATTCTTACGTTGTTTGGACATATCAATTTAATTTAAATAATTAATTTGAATTTGATTTGTGTTTTCAGGTTCAAGAATTGGAAGCGAATGAAAGAGAAAATCAAGATTTGAACACAAAGGACGAGGATGAATGTTTCTTTTTGGAGCTACTTTGGAATTTCGTCATTTTCTATTTTCATCTTTTTTTCTTTTGTAATATTTTAATTTCCTTTTTTGAACTTTAGGGAGCATTAGGTCAATTCATGGTACGCAGAGATGAATCTTTTATTAGTAGTAATTGTAGTTTGGTTTGAGATATTAATTATTGTCATGTACTTTCCTTGCTGTTTTGAGATCTAATTAATATCTACGTGTCCACCAGTTTTATTTTATTTCATAAATTCGATAAAGTTGTGGTAAATTGCCCTTTTTTATTGTACGTATAAAGTTAAGACCAAGAGTCCTTAAAAAATTTAAGAGCCCATTTTTTTCTAGTAATAAGTGTGTATGTTTATTACTCCATCAACCAACAATATGTGATTAAATTTAAGGGACCATTTCTATCAAGTATAATCTATACTTGATGTATAGTAGTAATAAATTTGTACGGTATATATTCGTCAGGATTTAAGGCTTTGGAAATCATTTTTTTGGTATTAATATTAATAAAAAAAATTTAACACCTTATTTTTGATGATTTTTAGTTCGCTTGTAAAATAAAAGAAAATTCATTTGATTATAATAGTAATTTGAACATATACTTAATACCTAAAAAATAAATAGAGATACAAAAATTGGAATAATGTACGTAGGTGCAAATTAAACTAATGGTCTTTTCATTAAGGAGAATCTTTGGTGTCTCATCTTTATCATTTAATCTATAGATTAACGAATACTATTATTAAGTTCTATATATGTTTAGAAAATACATTACCATTTGCATATCAACTCCTTTTAGAATTTGACATGTACTATATATAATTTCATGGTATCACTATATATGTTATTGCCGAATTGATAAGACTGATTAAGACTAAAACTGATTTGAGCTAAGGCTTTAATAATTGAGTTGAAAGATGTATATTATATGAAATGAAAAGAGATTTAAGGTGCTTAAGAAATCCCAAGTTCACATTGGATTCCAAAGCTTTTAAGATAACAACATTCTTTTGGAGTCTTTTGTCATTGACCTCCTCATTGGGCTGCATACACAAGGAGAGAGAGAAGTGGTCAAAAAGTGAGCACCAAAAATTGATTAATGTCTGCTGCTACACTCCATTATTTCGCTTTTAGGGAGATTCTTGCTTCCCTTTAAGCAGGCTTTACAAAAATTGATTCATGTGCTTTGTTTATACACACCTCAACTTCTTTGTATTATCCTCATTTCACCAATTCTATGGCTTCGATGAATTGATTCACTTGAGGTCGGCCGGCATTCGGCTGCCAAGGGCGTCGGTTGCTCCAAATAGATGCGACCGTGTCGTTGAAATTGGTGGAATGGTTGCGAGCTTGGACAAACATATGAGAATCTGCATTATACACACATTGGACTAACGAAACCACTTAATATTAGTAGGACAAACGTAGAAAAAAATATTGATAGAGACTCGCAAGGAAATATATTTTGTGATAATCACATACACGTGTATATAGACAGATAAAAAAACGAAATTATTTTCTAATAATTGTGCAAACTACAGATTCGGAGAGAACACATATAATTAGTAAACATTGAAAAAACAATTAAAGACACACAAATGGTCATAAATGTCATATTTTCCTAGTTGATCTCCCTAAATAATTACACTGAGCTGTTTTATATATTTGCAAAACAGTACTATCAGAATATCTCGTACAATTTGAATCTGGCAAATACTAACACAAATGAAAAAAAAAGACACAAAAAAGTTGACTGCATTTGTGATAACTGAAAATACTAAATTATTCCTCCACATTCCCCCTTTTTCCAAGAAAAAAAAGCAATGTGACACTTAACCATCTTCTCTAACTTCATCTTTTATATGCTATTTACTCTTTCAAATTCGCAAGCCAAATTCTTTGCCACACCACATATTCTCTACTAATCAATTCATATATCTCATTAAATTCCATCATTTTCCCTTTTATTTTGAATTGAACCGCCTATGGAGTCGACAACATCTCTAAAGATCTACTATAGGGTCGAATATAATTTTCGACAAACTCTAGAAACATTTACATGCATGTGTAATGAAAGTAGGCTCTAGCTAAATCTACTTAATTGGACCATAGTGATCTATCATGATTCATGAATCAAAGGTATTTTGAAACCTTGAAAATCTCTTTAAATTTGAAAAGAGCCTAGCATTAATAAAAGAGACAGAGGATGAAGACAATTAATAATTGTCACATCATCATATAAATTCTACATCAATTGAAAAGCTCTCAAATTCATGCATGTAGTGAAAGAAACTTTGGACACCTTTAAACCGTGACTTTAAATCCATATGGCCCCCCAAACACATACCATTATAGACTAATAAAAAATGGGTTTGATTTTTATCTTAAACTAACAACTGTGATAGTCAATGATTGCAAAAAAATGTGAAAGATTTTTATCCAACAATTCTAAGTGCCATAAAAAGATTGCTTTTATTCACTCAAAAAAGAAAAAGATTGCTTTTAATTACTTTCTTTTTGTGTTTACGGAGAGTAGCACAAAAGCATAATTACTGAGTTAGTAGGCCATGCTGACTTTGTGTAATAAGCTTTTAAATGGGCCCTTAAACACCTTTTAAGGTTCAATGGGCCACTAAAACCATTTGGGCCCACCATTTATTAACCATCTTGATTATTTTTTATTTGAAGTTACATACAAACTGATATAGGTTATAAGTAGAATAATTTATTTTAATATAACATTTATTTCTATGAAATATCATGCAATAATAAAGTGAATATTGGAAAGCCAGTTTTTTTTAGGTATAAAGGCCCAGAGTGTTTTATATGTAGCCCAAGAGCTTAATTGTAATCTATGGGCTTCAGCCTATCCGATAAAGCTATAAAGGTAGATTGAAATAAAAGCCCAAGAACTAATTAATAATCTAGTTAGCTAGTAGATACTCCCTCCGTCCGCGAATAAGAGTCCCGTTTTTCCATTTTAGTCCGTCCGCGAATAGGAGTCCCGGTTCATAATTACCATAAATGGTAAAGAGGCCCCACATCCCACCAACTCATTCCACTCACATATCATTTAAAACTAATATATATAAGTGGGACCCCTATTCCACTAACTTTCTTCCACTCACTTTTCTTAACATTTATTAAAACCCGTGCCGGAATGGAATGAGACTCATATTCGCGGACGGAGGGAGTATGACACAATAAAACCTACACAAATGAAAAAATAAAAATAAAAATTTGTAAATCCAACAAGAAATAGATATCTTACTTTTATGAAATATTCATATTTACCTACTACAAAAGAAACAATATTAATCATAAACAACTGCCATGACTTTTAATAATCTAGTTAGCTTGTATACAGAAATTTCGAGCTGAATTTTAAAATTTGGATCTACTATTATGTTTAATAAATATTCTCCCCGTTCATTAAAAATAGTCATATTTGTCATTTTTGGGTGAATACGAAAAATAGTCCCATTTCAAAAATAAATTTTTCTCTCTCACTATACCCATTTTTTCTCATTATCTCATACTTTACCCACTTTTTTTCTTCTCTCTAATTTTACCAATTTCTCATTAAAACGTATGTCGTCCAACAATGAACCTATTTTTCATGGACGGAGTATGAAATTATGTGCTTTTGGGCCCTATAATATTTTGGGTCATGAAAAATACCTATTGATCACTGATTCATTCTCAAAAACAATTACAAGGGGAAAAGGAACACAAATATCATTGGTATGTAATGTCTATCTCAAACCCTAGAATTTGTGATGGGGTGACAAAAAAACCATAAACATAAACAGCATGATCACAAATAGATATGCAAACTCATGATAAAGCACACTACTAGTTCATTACAAAGTCTTCTTACAAGTCACAATAACATACTAGGAGAGAATAGTGTAGTTTAGGCTTGAACAAGACAGCCACCACCACTCACAACACACACTTAGACAACCAACAAATTAACACATTACATTACAGTAGTAGTCTTCCACAAACATCAACTAAAATCCCAAGTTGTGTAGTTATTTGTAAATTTTAAGGTAAGTAGGGAGCTCTTAGAAACGCTCCTGCAGATTAGGCTGCATCGGCTGCACGCGAAAGGCAAATGGCATCTGCTGCTGCGCTTCATAGTCTGCGACTTGCTGATCGTACACGCCCTGCGCCTCCATCACGTTATCATCCATCGGATCCAAATGCATCTGCCGCTGCTCATCACAAAATTCAACATTTTTCTCAATCAAATGGCACAATTTCAGATATATGTGTTGTGTAGACAAACTATTACCAGCTTGAATAGAAGGTTCTGGTTCTCCTCCTCCATCATTTCATTCTGGAATTATTTTTAGTAACACAAACATTAGTAGACATACATAACATGTGTGGAAAAAGAGAGAAAAATTATATCCAATACTATTGAAATGAAAAATTGAGAGAATGTGGTGTGATGTTTATACATGTTTCCTCATCATCCGCACAAACTCCATCTGTCACAGTAAAAAAAAGAAAATAAGGAGATTTTAGATACATAATCATTTATAAAATAGTACTACTCCACTGAATTATGTATGCAATCATAAGGACCTGTTTGGCTTTGAGAGTTGTAATTCCATTTTCAAGGGCTTCCTCCAACACCATCAGCTCCTTGTAATTCAAATTAGATATGTCTTCTCCTTTCAGGTGCCTGGGCCAAAAAAAAAAATATTCTAAATTTCAAGAAAAAAAAATGGGAAGATGGGAAACATCAAGATAGAAAAAGGGAGGAAAAAGAAAACCCCAAATTCTTACAACCTCAATTGAATCTGCATGCTGTCATTTTCTTTCTTGATTCGATTGATTTCATTGTCCAAGTGCTGCATTTTTCAACAGTAATACTACTATGTTAGTAGATCCTTTATAAATGATAAATAAATAAACATAAATATGCAGATCTATAGATTAAGCTAATGATATATTCAATCAAAAAACCACTGAAATCTTGATAAGAACCAACAGGCCAAGAAGGAGCACATCAAGTACAAAAAGGGGAGCCCTACAACTGAATCTCTATTTGAGGGTACATAAATACATAAGTTTATTTCCCTTTCTTGTGCTAAGAAACTGCAGTAGTATTCATAATTTTCCTTTCACAAATTTTAGCAACCAAAGGAAAGAGAGAGAATGACAATTTTTTACCAGATCTGTTGACAGATGTAACATCTTATGCAGTTTTTGGAGTTCTTTGTCATGGAAAAGTGCTAAAATGGAAGCTTGTAGCAGAAACAGAAAGGGCCAAGGATAGATCCAGAGATGGAAACCTTCAAACTATATAAAGATCTTTCACAAAATCCAATCTTTGAGACATTTTACACACTTTTAGCACAAACCCATGTTGGTTTTGCCAAATTCTTGAATTCTAGGGCTAAAATTTATGATATTTTAATACCTCATGTTTTGCATCCCAGAGCCTCTTTCCAGACAGTTTGTGGTACTGATCCAACATGTCAACAAGCCTTTCAAAGACAAACATAGAAATTAGGTAGTGAAAAATCAAGAAACTAAAAAAAAAAAAAAAAAAAAAACATACGTAGTGGAAGGGCTGCAGAAATCGTGCATCTTGCCGGAGTTGGCGAAGATGATGACAGAAACATGAGCATCGCACAAAACACTGATCTCCTTAGCTTTTTTCATGATCCCATTTCTTCTTTTGGAGTAGGTGACTTGCCTGTTGCTTGAGTTCTCAATCCTCTTGATCTCAATCTTGCCTCTACCCATCTTCAAAGATCACTTTTTTTTTCTCTATTTCTCTCTCTTGTTTGGCCTTTTCACACCAGGAGAAACACTTTTAATGTTGAAGAAGGAGAGGGGAAATTGATAAGAATATGAGGGGTATGCAATGGCATTTTCCCTTTGTAGGAATGAGGGACAAGAAACTTTCGAAAAACTCAGCAAAAGACAGCCGTTTAAGGAATTACGGTCTGTTGACAAAGCCTAGCCAACTGTAATAAATAAAGATAAAAGATTAAATTTTTATGGTTTTATTGTTATTCTCTTGGTTTCACCTTGTTGTCTTTTGGTCTCTCTATATCCTTGCAATTGAAGTGATGAAACTCAGTAATTTATTCATTCTTGTGGATAGGGTTAGTAGGTTTCCAGTAATCTTGAAATTAGGGTTTTCAGTGAGAGGTGGAGAGAAGAAATCATGTGGTTACTTGTGATTAGTGTGTTTCTTGAATTGAAATCTTTACCATCAAATCAAAATCAAAGTGTTGGTCAGAGAAGGAAAATGGCTATTGATGGGAATTTAGAAGGGCTATAGCTCTATAAGATATGAGATGGGACAGGAAAGTGTTATCAATCCGGTTTTGAGTCTCAACAACATTCGACCACCAAATTAATAAGTGTGTAATGTAAGGCAAGATTTTAGTCAAAATGTCAAGTCTATGTGGCTCGATTCGATATTCCTGGCAAGGGTGAGGAATTCAATAAAAATATTTGATCTCATATTTATCCAATTATATAAATCAGACTTTATTCTTTTAGCTAAATGAATTTAGGTTGAGCTTGAATATCATTTCATAAGTAGGGTTATAGTAACTCATTACTAGATTTAACGAAAAATCACTTTATTTTGTACTAATTCATAACCAATAAGTAGTTTTTATTGAATAAGAAATTATTTTGGTTGAATTTTTTTTTACTATTCAATACATTTATATGCTAGTTCATTCTTTTCGGGGATACTATTATAAGTTGGATTGGATATGGGACTAAATAAAGTGCATGAAATCTTTTATACTAATATTTTTCTTACCGAATAAATTGTGCAAACTATACTCCAATAAAATTATCATTGCGCAAAGAGTGGTTGAGCTTGACACTTCTCTGTTTATATGATTAATACGCAATTAGATGATTAAACTAATTAATTAGGAACTATTGAACGACATATATCCACGATGCTTGTGTTTCCATAAATGAAACGTTGCTATCAAACTTTTTGTTTGTTTGATTTTTATTTTAAAAAAAACCACACATAGAGTATATATAGGTTTGCATTAGGTGATGTAAGATTGAACCTAAAACCTCTAATTAAGGAGAGTATTATTTATGCATCGGCTTAGCCACTTGAGCTACGCCTTGTTCACATATTAAATACTTACATTACAATTATTACTCATACATAATTATTGCTTAAAATCCTAATGAAAACTACTATATAAATATTTTTAGAATTAATTTGGCACATTAATTTATATGTATTCTCAACTTTCAACTTCTCAAAATGTGAGTTCGAAAGTTTTCTCTTCTCTTTAGGGTTAGTCATGTCTTGATTTGGACATATACATGAGATTTGAGTTTGATATCGATATCTTGTATTGGGCTTACTTTCTAGCCCAACTTAGAAATGCAAAATAAAAATGAAAATAAAAATGTAATGATGATTGATAGTGATACACATTATGACAATAGTATTGAACCAATTAAAGAGATCAAACTGAAGACGATGTCAACATTATTTTTTTGAATAAAAGAGTATAACATGTATCTTGAATTATCATCAACAACTAATTCAGCAAGAAATACAAATAAAAAACTTAAAACTACATTTTGACAATGTGAAACACAACTTGGCTGATATTATGAACATATACAGATTTATATATCCCTGTTTCAAACTGATCATATGTTAGCAGAAACTGATGGGATATTCGGAGAGGGTTTACGGAGCTCACGCTCTGATCAATAACTCGTAGAGGTTACTGTTACTGTCACCTTGAATGCGTTTCAACATTTCAAAACTCCTCCGACTGCCAAGAAAATCAATCCGTCTGAATTCTATATGACCACACTCTGCTGTTTCCTTGCTCGAGTAGATGGACCTGAGCCAGTCAGCATGCCTCGAGTCTGTGTAGATGGCAACTTCTATTTCCTCATTAGACATATTTTCCTAAAAATCAAGTGATATATTGTAAGATCACTGCATTGCATCATTGAATCATAAGATACCAAGAAAAAAGCATACCTGATAAAATGCATAGATATAATCTAACACCTGCAAACATGTAAACCCTTTGTTGCTGAAGAATGTTCTCGAACAAGGGCCCATCTCAGAGAACCGGTCGACAGGGAACATGATCGTAAGGAAAGGGCCTTTTAGTATTAACTCGGTCTTCTCACTGCACATTTAACATGTATGAAAAGCTATGAGATAGAGCAGTACTTTTCAAGTTTGTAGTACACAGAATATAAGGCGATAGAAAATGATTTTCGTATAAGAGTAGCGAAGAGTTTTAGCTAACCTTTCTGTGAGAGGTCGGGATAAGTTCACAAATGAAGATTCGGATTCTTTTCCATCTTCTTTGGCATCAAAGAACACGGGTGGCTGGTCTTCAGCGCCATTCTCGACACTTGAGGACTCTGTATAAATGGATGCAGTCGAGGTTGGCTCGGACACTGACCAGCAAATTGAATCCAAAAGACTGCCTGGCGTTATTGGCCGTATTGGAGTCTGGCATGTCTGCAATCATAATACCACCACCAAGTCATCACCAGATTAACCATATCCTTTTATCAATGAGTTCAAGGAAAAATATCAACCTGCATTTGACGGTTCCGACGTTTTCTGACACCATCTTTGGCTAGTGTCACCTTTATTTGCCTTGTTTCATGACTGGCTTTATCAGCAGAACAAGTCACCCTACTCACTCCCTGAAAAGATTTCAATTGAAAACTCAAACGGAAAGGTATATAACATCTACTCAAAAACAGAAAAAATGAATGTCCTTAACAATTTGAACATTATATTCCATAAAATACAGAATAAGTTCGGGGAAATTCTGATCAAACCACCTCCAATTATATCTATCAAGTTCACACGGTTGTGGATATAAAAAATTCGAGTTATCAAGTAATTGTAAATGTAATAATGGAAGAGTCTTTTAAGAGATTTAGTCCAGACCTCGTGGGAAACATCATGCCGGAGGTTATCAACCCTTGCTCCAGTATACCTGGCTAGATCAGTTGATAAATGGACGAGTCTTTGAAGAGATTTTTCTTTTGCAGACTTTAGAACCCATAGTGGCTGAAGGGGGAGAAAAAAACGGCATCATGAGCACGATATGTTAAATTTTACTGGACAGAACGAGTGAATTCACACAATCCTAACCAAAATATCAAAACAAAAATCTGCCCAACGTTGGAGAACTTACTGTTACAACGTTGGTCGAGTGTCCCAGATATTTTTGTACAGAAGGTCCTTCACATACTACATAATTAACATTGCAGCCAACAAACCATTGGTCCACTAAGGTAGCACCTTCGGCAGAGAGAGCCTCGGAAACCTAAGAACACATTTGATGCAGTTTTCTCAAAATGCATTAAAAATAGTTTAGACGAGGCAGTACGATTGGAGAACAAACGGAGACCATAGATTTAATCAACTGCGAGCCTACCTTACTGAGAAGTTCTGCAGGTACATCCACATCAACATAAAAGGATTGACCGGAAAAGGATGATGAAGTAGTGTATCTTTTACTCTCCCTCTCTGAAAACTGGGAGCCAGGAGCTCCACAAAATTCGGGTTGTTTATTATGCTTAAGCAAACCAGAAGGCAGACACGAATTTTCAGCACCAGAGTTCTGATCAAGCCGTTTCGAGTCATTACTTGCTAGACCATTATCTCCGATGCTATTAACACTGTACTGTGTTTCGCTCAGCCTAACTGAAATAAACCCAGTGGTTACCACCCATTGTAGCTCAAACAGAATGCATGCAGTAGAGAATATCACATCAACCAAGTCTGAGAAGCATAATATCTAGTGTCCAAAGGTTCAGAATATGTTATCTTTCTAGTCTCCCAGTAATCAAAATATCTACATACGAAAAAACAAAGTCCTGCTATGCTCAGTATCAGTACAGGGAAATACAGATATTATCGTTATCTTTGGCACAGTATATAAGTATTAGCAGGTGCATATATGTATCTTATCGAAATAAATTTTATTCAAATGAATATTTGAAGTTTAAGAAGCTCACTTAGAAACAGGCTACATCAAAACCGGAAACACAATTAACTCTGGTCATGGGGTTTAAAGGATAAAGGCCGTAACCACAGTGTGTAGCAACTTATAAAGTCTACAAATGCAGAAAAATTATTATGTGAAAGACAGAACTATTACCATTCCTTTTGACGCTATCAACAAACCACCCAATTGTTACCAGGAGTAAACCATTTGTAGTTCCATGTTGCATAGCATGCTCAAACTTACGTCCTTGAAAGCTGTAATAAATGTTAAGGGTAACACAACCATACTCAGGATTCTCAAATAATTAAAAATAGTGGATTTAGTTACAATTATGTTCATCTGCTGCAACAAAAGGAAGAAAAAACTAATATCTCACCACAAGATAAATTGATGGGAGATTCACAAAATTAAAACTCTTGTTTCTATATCAGTAATAGCCAAATGCAGTCGAGGATAATATAACAGTGCTATTGAACCTAAATAGTAAAACATGCACAGACAAAAAGGATATCTGAACCACCAAGTGAGTGCAATGGGGATGGAGATGAGGACTGTATTGACCTCCCAATCTCTCCGTTGCTTCCTTCACCTGCTTCCTTGTTTCTACAAATGAACACAATAAATGAGAAGATATATCTGTACTAATTTATTAACAGGGCATCAATAATTATTCACAATGGGAAAACATTTTAGAGTTACAAATGGTTTAAAAAAAGTGGGATCACCAATTAACAAAACAGCTTGATTCAACCACAACAAAACAAGGTTGATCAACCATCACTTTCAACTAAAGAAGGGATTGAAATGGCCACTTGCTTCTCTTTATGGACAGCTAAATAGCAAGAAGAGCTTCTCAATTATATTGCAACTGCATATAACTTATTTAAATTCATCAATCTCAACATACATACTCCCAAACCAAGCAACAACAATCACAATACTGATACAACACACATATAAATCACAGAGCTAAACACATTTAGTAGCAGTATGCATACCTTTAGAGAGCCCCGTCACGCAAATGACAAGGCCGGAGAAAGGGCCTCTCGCTTTCACGGTTTTCACCGGAGTTTCTGGCACTGCGGCGGCAGCCGGAGAGGGCGGCTCCAAAGAAAACGTCGAGATTCCTCTGAATGAGGAAGAGAAATCCATGAACAGCCTCGAACACCCCTTCGCAGCAATCACCTCCACCCTCCCTCCCCCAATTCCACCACCCATTCTCTAAATCATTCAATCAACTGACGCAATACGCCTCTGTAATCACAAATTTTCTTTCGATATGAAGCTCAATCGCAAATTCAGTTTACAGCATTAAAGGAAAGGGAGGGAAATTGAAAGCTTTGAGGGTCAATGCATCTGCTTTCCACACAGAGAGAACACGCGAAGTTTAAAAATTCAATCCTTTTTCAAGAAAATAAGAGAGAAAGGCGAAGAATGAGGGCTATAGAAATGCAAAATCTCTACTTTAACGGATGTATGGAGTGATGTGCCCCATATGAAGTGAAATAAAGACTGGAGAATAATCTAAAGCAGAAATTTTCATGAAATTGCGATTTTATGCTCTTTTCCTTTTTCGTCCTTTTGCTTTTTGATGAGGTTCAGAAAAGTGGGAATTGGCGTGAACCGAAAAATCACTTTATTTTCATCCATCTCATTCTCTCTCTAAATTTTGCAGAGAGAAATACCGACGCCATGGACGCATCGCATAGGCGTTTTTCCATTGATTTTTGAACTCTTTGCTCAAATCATGATTCATAAACGAACGTTGGCTATGTGGAAATTACTTTTATATCCTTGCTTCCGTTTTTTCAATTATTCATTATTTTTTTGTCGCGATGTGGTCCATTAATTTTAGATCAATGATTTAAAAGCTATAGTTAATGTGGATGAACAACCCTTTGCTTGTTAATGGAGAAACTGATTATTTATACGTGATATGAGATTATTTTTTATATATTTTATAGTGATTCACAAAATAATAAAAGGAATTGATATTCTAACACTAAATGAACGATGATTTGCAGCTATTAATTGATTGAATAGTGAAAATAATTAAATAATCATTAACTAGTGATGGATTCTAATATAAAGTCAATAAAATTATTAATCTAAAAGAAGTTAGCATGAGTATAGGGTGGGATAAGGCATATAGTGATATAGGCATATAAATGATCCTTGAAAATCACTCCCACATTTGGTGGCAAAACAAACCTATTGTTCTTGATCATTAAATCGAGGAGCCAAACAAGGACCATGCATCTCGTAGTTTAAATTGATGGTCCACCTCACATCCCTTCTTTCTATTTTCATTGGGTTTCGAGTCGTACTACTTCCGTCCCATTCTAAGGGGAGCATTTCTTCTCGACACCAGAATTTATGTTGTGTTGTTTTGTGAGTTAAGTGGAGAGAATAAAGTAAGTAAGAAAGAAAAAGTAGAGATAATGATGTTTCTATTTTAGAAATATCAGAAAAAAAATGTGTCATTTAGAGTTGGACGGAGGAAATATTTTACTAAGCAATAACAATGTCACTATCTTCGTTTGTTTTCGTTGGAACTTCAACATATAAGCGCCAGATGCTCAATACCAGCTCAAAGATATTTCTCTGCCTCTTCTTACTTTAAAAAAAGGAAAATCTTACATTCTTGAATCGATAATCATTTTTTTATCATTTTTTTGGTTAACCTCGTATGTTTCGTCCCTTTAGGATCTGGTATTGTTACCAAGTGTGTGCATGTGTAAAATTAATTTCTCTTGATGATGGAAATTAGATATGATAGACTCGACTTGAAAGCATTAATAATAGCAGTCCCTTTAGCCACGAGAATATTCATTTATACCACCATCATTAATTTTTTTAATTGTTATTAGTATTAGCGAATTATGTAGAGAAAGCAAATAGTAATGTTTGATCTGATGACAGTTGGTTGCTATTCACGAAATGGGGTCCAAAAATTATTGTATTCACCGGTTATAGTGTGACAGCAAACCTACCTTATATCAGAATGATACAATATTGTTCCTGTGGGTGTTGGGTGAGGGTTGAAGTTGACCATTTTAAGGTCTTTAAATTAATTTGATGGAGTGTCTTAATCTGTTTGATTGATAATCTTCTATATATATAGTCAACTCTATAACTGATCATTAAAGTTGCATTATGACAGTATATAAGTCCCTATATATAGCTTTCATCTAACCCTATTGATAAAGTAGATTCTATGACTGAGATTGTATCTGTTTGATCAAAATATAATATAGGAGTCTGTAGACCTCAATATTGAAGGGCAAAATAAGCTTATTATACTATTCATCCATTGTCATACATGTTACATTTGGCGAAAGGGAGTAATATATTAAATTTTGCATGCAAATTTGCCGGTTGTTGATCTGTTAATTGAGGTCAAATTGGCAGTGATTTTTTATATAAATAATGCAGATGGTGGGTGATGCACACTTGTGTATATGGGTGACACTATTTATAATGTTTAATGACCAATCCTCCACCAACTGATTACTACATTACTCCACTTTGTAATATGATCATTACAATACATTATGTAACCAGTTTTGCAGCCTAATTGAGTGGAGCAAAGTGAAGATTTCCCCACCATTTGACCTATCAAATTTCGAGAAATAAGATTAAGTACTTGAAAAGCAGAGCTTTGAGGATTGATTTAGTGATCGGTGAAATATGGCATGTATCATCACCAATATCTACACAAACAAAAATGTGAGTTTACACATTAATAGAATATACATGTAATCCTGATGCAAATGGTCCTATACTACTTTTTCAGAAGGAATATATTGGCATAAGACAATAAATCAGCTTTTCAAATTGAATAGAGAGGTAACACACTGACATTCTCTACAATCATACTACATCTATACTTTACTATATTAATTTCTTCACACACACAAACACACAGTGACAGACACATACATATACAAAAAAACATGTATACATACATTGCATGTGTAATGTCTATCACACCCATTCCGCCAAAAAGCATATTGGGAGGATGGTGATGGCACAGGGCAGTGAGGGGATATTCTTGGCCTGTGCAGGAAAAAAAGAAAACAAAAGGCAAGTTAACAATATACAACTCAATCACCACTACCATCCAATCAATAAGACTATTACTGACATTACATAACAACATCTCTTCGCCCTTAAAGAATATGTCCAGTTGATTGATTGGACTGGACTCACATGTAAACGGGACACCGAAATAGGGTCTCCTAAAATGACCCCACGGCCGAATTCAAGGTCCACAGACTCATGTCAAAATGAGCCCCAAAGTTAGTGGTCCACAAACTCATGTCAAAACGAGCCCCAAAGCTAAATGCCAATCTTTGCCCTAGCGCGGGAGTTCAGTTTGAGCTTTGAGGCCTATTTTATCGATCTTTTTGTATGAAACACTTTTCTATCCTAGAATGTTTACAGAAACTTGGCTCATGCTTTGTCCTTCATGCTCATTGGAAAATACAGTAGCATGCATCAAAGGCAAAGTAACTCATAAGGCCCTCATTTAAATTCACTTAAACAAGATAATAACTGATAGAGGAGTTGTTTTAAATCTTACAGTAAATGTTAAAACATCTCAAAAGCCCCAGTAACAAGACAACTGCCAAACTCAAAATGAGAGCACCATTAAGGGATTATTTCATACCACTTTAACAACAGCCAGACCTACAATTATGAAATAATCAAGTAAAATTGTCTTGAAAACCTATGTTAGCAAAAAAAAAAAAACAAATTTACCTTGATGAACAGACTAGTGTCGTTCCTTTACAGAGTGATTTTAAATTCAAAGCAGCAGAATTCCATATGGATGTCACAGACAAAGCAATATGGTTGGAAGCAGCTTCAGAGGCAAAGGAATTTTGATTCAGGAATCTTTTCTATTTTATACCCTATTTTGACAGAATAATGCAGCCGATGGTTATTAATGGATGAATCAGGAGCAGCCATATAGAATATCAACCTCAACTCCTGTGCAAGCTGGAATGAAGTGACTGGAATTATTCCAAACAAATTCTTATATGTGCAAGTATGGCAATGAAAAAATGTGCAAGGGATAGTGTGGAATTACACCATAACAGATTCTTATGTGCATTACAAATTCTAGCCTTCCTATGCATCTTTGGTGTCACACAATCAGTAGCACAAGACTCCTAAACAATGTAGGACAAGTGCATGAACACATCTATCCACTATGAACCAACTTCTTAAACAATGTCAATGAACCACTTTCCATGTTAACAAAGAAATGCATAAGTATTAAAAAGAATTGCATCATAACAGATTCATAGATTTTTGAAAGCACTTTCTAATTCTAAAAGCTGAACTCTGCTGGATTTGCATCACACAATTTGATCTCAAATAGCAAGGAGCACAAAACTTGTACATTATGCAGGATTGGAAGTACATGATCACATCTATCCATTGTTTGAACTCAAAAAAATCAACTTCTCAGATTAATCTTCACAATCAAATTATTCCACTCAAATTTTTAATCCAAACAAATTTCGACTTCGTGATGACTCAAGCAATTACTATGATATAGAAATTGTCAAGCTGTAGCTCTCGTCATATTCTGCTTCGATCAAAACTTGCTTGAATAGTTCATTAGACGATCCAATCGACATCCAAAATAATCATAAGCTGTGTAAACATTTGAAGCAAGCTCAACTACTGCCTATTCTTCAACTCAGCTAAATCAAGTGAACTCAATTAAACTACAGCAGCACATTATCAATTAGTTCACGTTTCCAACAATTGCATAAACAGGTAGTCAGGTAAGCAATACTAACCCTAAATTAACAAGCTCACGCCGGAATAACAAGCTCGCGAAGATCTGCAGCCACCTAGTCGGCACGGCACGGCCGGACTTTAGAGCTTCGCTGAGAATGCGGGCCCCAAATCCGCAATGCGAACTGAAAACTTGGAAGTTTTGGGCCTTTCGATTAGGTCCCTAACTTCAGATATGGGCCACAATAATAACTGGGCTGGACTTACTTTAAAATAAAAAAGAAAAAGAAAAAGAAAAAGAAAAAGAAAAAGAATAAAATTGGAAAATTGTTTGCTTATGAATCAGGATTTGGTTTGGGGAAATTTGGCCGTTAACAGATTTCAGAAAAAATATTTAAATACAAATAAAAAATGTAATTGAATATGTTAATATGAAGTAATAAGAGACAAAATATAATTGAATTTATTATTGATTATTTTTTAATGAAAGCTTTGTTGGGACAAATCGAAAAGAAAGTGAATATCTATGGAAGGGAAGAAGTATTTTCTACTAACACAGTAGACCATTTTTACACATATTTTATCCGTGTAGGTATTTTATTCTACATTCCGTTTTATGTCAAATTCAAAATGTTCAGTCACACACAAGCATTATTAGTTGATCTATCTATACAAACCATCATTAACTAGTGTAAGAATTAGGAACTGATTTAAATTATAAATTTTGAGTTAATGAATGCTCCTAATTAATTTTTACGCACACGAATCTTTTAATACTGTTACTTTTTGTTAGTTAATACTAAATTATTTATATATTTTTTTAAAAATTTATAAAATGTCTCTATTTCGCAACTCTTTCAATAATGCGAAACTGATTTTCATACGTACACACAAAGAAAAATAATCTCTATATGATACACATACATGATACAACCAAATTATTCACTCCAAAATATAGCACCATATTCATGTGCACAATAATTGTGTTATTGAATAGTATTTGGGCCATTTAATTATGTTAACTCGAACCAGTACGTAAGTAACCTAATAATTAATTAGTGCATGATCATATTTAATTTACAATTGATCTCTCTAAAAAATTATATATATTTTAACATTAATTTTTAGTGCCAAAATTAGTGTGTGGGATTAGTACCTTGAATTATATGTATATTTTGTGAAAAGTTAGAATCTGGAAATTGAAGACAGCTTTTAATTTATGTGCAAAAAAAAGCTTTTTGTAAAAAACGTAATGTACAAACATCTTTCACACTTATACCAATAATAATGGAGAAATTGATAAGTTTAGGAAAGTTCGTGAATACGATCAATAAATTCCCATGCATAATTTAGTTAATTTCGTAATCACGCCCACCTAATCCATGCATATAAACACTAATTAATTAGTAGTCATGATTATAGCTTATTGAATAAAAGCTTCCAATTTAAGTCAATTTTTTTTGATGAGTTCTATCAAACGTAAATTTTTAATAAAACCGGACTATATTAAGAATTGCAATTAATTTCACAACCCAACCCGCGTGACAGCTGATCGATAGATAAAACTGGTGTATTAATATTTCCAATTAATAATACCTTTATCCTATCGATCTGTGGTGCCTAACTAGGTTGAAAAATGATGTAATCGTACAGAATCAGCCAAGAGAGTAATGTTCCTTTTTTAATTTATCGGTGTGAATAGTTCGATAAAACATCAAATAAATATGCAAATGATATTCACCGATACTTGTTTTAGTAAAGTTCACTATTAATTAGCTTAAAGAAACTTAATATATCCCAAAGGCACAACATTAGTTATTTTTGCTATAGGTAATGATAACAAAATTTTACTTCTACTATACTCCCTCCGTCCCACAAAGATTGTCCCATTTTTCCATTTCCGTCTGTCCCACAAAGTTTATCTCATTTCACTTTTTACCATTTTTGGTAGTGGATCTCATATTCCACTAACTCATTCATACTCACATTTTATTATAAAACTAGTAATATATAAAAGTAGGACCCACGTTTCACTAACTTTTTCAACCCACTTTTCATTATATTTTTTAAAACCTGTTCCGGATCAAAATGGGACTATCTTTGTGGGACGGAGGGAGCATTAGTTAAGCAAATACTCCCTACATATATCATAAGTTGGTTGGAATTAGGCAATATAAACATTAAACAATGGAGAGAGAACCATTAATTCAACACAAATAATTTTCTTGAATACTTATAAATTGAACAATTAAAACGAAAAGAAGAGCCCAAATCTATACGAAATTGTGAGTCGTAAAATTTCGAACCACTTGTCATAAATGCAAGAAATAAATATTGGTTATGAAAGCTAACCAACTACCTTCGGTGCTCACATTTAATCCCCCCTCCACCCTACTCCGCCGCCGGCCCCTCTACCACCACCATAAATACACCACTTGATCTCATCTCATCAATCATCCACCCCACCACATTATTTCAATTATCCCAAAAAAACCCAAAAAAAAAAGAAAAAAAAAAATAGTGTTGATCGATGAATATGGCGAGGGAGCAAGACTTGCTGTCGACGGAAATCGTGAACCGCGGCATCGAGTCGACGGGGCCGGATGCCGGGTCGATGACGTTCTCGGTGAGGGTGCGGCGGAGGCTGCCGGAGTTTGTGAATTCGGTGAACCTCAAGTATGTGAGGCTGGGGTATCACTACTTGATCAATCATGGGGTGTATTTGGCCACGGTGCCGGCGCTGGTGCTGGTGTTTGGGGCGGAGGTGGGGAGCCTCAGCAGGGAGGAGATGTGGCGGAGGGTCTGGGACAGCACGGCCGGGTATGATCTCGCCACCGTTGTGGCTTTCGTGGCGCTGTTTGTGTTCACGGTGTCGGTTTACTTCCTCTCGCTGCCGCGTTCCATTTATCTTGTTGATTTTGCTTGCTACAGACCAAACGACGATTACAAGGTATTATCTATATATATTGAGTTAAGTCAAATAATATAGATTCACAATTTGAACTAAAATATAACTCACTTATGTAATTCTTGTGGGACTCTCTATCTCCAATTGGTTTTTGTTTTAGTGTTTTTTGATGGGACAAAATGGAAACAAAAGTGAAACAGTTACTTTATGCGTATATGTGATTAATATCCGAATGAGAGGGGTTGTATTTAATAGAACATGATATATGCTTATGATAAATTACCAATGTACTTGTTACCTAGGAATACTTATGCAAAATGGACTTGCTAGATTTCCTTTCAATACTAAAATCTAGTCTCTTGAATCTACTATTGAAAGACCCTTTGCTTCATCAAGTCAATTTTAAGAAATTGTTAAGAGGGAAAAAATAATGCAATCTGACATAAAATAGCAAAATGATTCATTATTTCAAAATCAGGATTAGTTACCAGTTCATCAATTCTGATGTAATGCAGGTAACAAAAGATGAATTCATCGAGCTAGCTCGAAAATCGGGCAAATTCGACGAAGCAAGCCTCGAATTCCAGAAGCGGATCCTCAACTCCTCGGGCCTCGGCGACGAGACCTACGTCCCGAAATCCATCGGGTCGCCGGAGAACACGGCCACCATGAAGGAGGGGCGCGCGGAGGCGTCGACCGTGATCTTCGGCGCCCTGGACGAGCTCTTCGAGAAGACGCGCCTCCGCCCCAAGGACGTAGGCGTGCTGGTGCTCAACTGCAGCCTCTTCAACCCGACGCCGTCGCTCTCGGCCATGATCATCAACCACTACAAGATGCGCGGCAACATCCTCAGCTTCAACCTCGGCGGCATGGGCTGCAGCGCCGGCCTCATCGCCCTTGACCTCGCCCGCGACATGCTGCAGGCCAACCCCAACAACTACGCCGTCGTCGTCAGCACCGAGATGGTCGGGTTTAATTGGTACCCCGGGAAGGACCGCTCCATGCTCATCCCCAACTGCTACTTCCGCATGGGCTGCTCCGCCCTCCTCCTCTCCAACCGCCGCCGCGACTACCGCCGCGCTAAGTACACCCTCGAGCACATCGTCCGCACCCACAAGGGCGCCGACGATCGCAGCTTCAGGTATCTCATTAATCTTAAAATCACGTTGGTCAAATTCTAGTCTATTTGTATTTTGACTAGTCAAATCGGAAATGATTTATTATTCGTGATTTTATAGGCAATTAACCCTAAAGTTTTTAAGTGTATATATAATTATAAGAGTGATTGTGTAGGAGTGTATATCAAGAAGAAGACAGCGAGAAGCACAAGGGGCTAAAAGTCAGCAAAGATCTTGTAGAAGTCGGAGGCGACGCGATCAAGACGAACATCACAACGCTGGGGCCGCTAGTCCTGCCGTTTTCGGAGCAGCTCCTCTTCCTGTTGACGCTGGTGTGGAAGACGGTGCTCGGAAACGAGGGTGGCCAGCCGTACATCCCGGACTACAAGCTGGCGTTCGAGCACTTCTGCGTGCATGCAGCGAGCAAGACCGTGCTGGACGAGCTGCAGAGGAACCTGAAGCTGAGCGACAAGAATCTGGAGGCCTCGCGCGCCACTCTGCATAGGTTCGGCAACACCTCCAGCAGCAGCATATGGTACGAGCTGGCCTACCTCGAGGCCAAGGAGCAGGTCAGGAGAGGGGATCGAGTCTGGCAGCTGTCGTTTGGATCAGGTTTCAAGTGCAACAGTGTCGTCTGGAAGTCGCTGAGGAGGAGCCGGAGGCCGGAGAGTGGCCCCTGGCTCGACTGCATCGATAGGTATCCGTTGCAGGGGAATGGGGATTTTTAGATGTTTTGGTTTTCATTAACATATGTTACACTATTCTAATACTTAACGCAAGGACGTTGTGTTCCAATTTTTTCCTGGTGCATAATTTAGATATTTTTGTTACATTGGCTAGTGGGCTTGAAATTGGTCCTCACAGGCCACAGCAAATTCCAAATGATTAGAGTAGGGCCTTTATGATAGGTAGCAATGAAGAAACAAACTTAACATAACATGTGAAAAACAACAAAGAAACAGAGATAGAGGCAATCTCCAATGTAGATTTTCACCAAAATTTCTAGTGTTGCTCAAAGGAATATGATACAACGAATTTACTCTGATTCTGTTCTATTATATATCAAGCTTGAAAATGGGAATTTGCAATTACAGGAAATAGAATACGTATATACTAATACAACTTCAATCAACAAAAATTCGGTTGCCTGAAAAGTCTTATTCGCAATATTTAGAAATAGAAAATATAGGTTCCGGGGGTGCTCAAGTGATCGGCAGGAAGACGGACGGTTACAGGCGATTTGATTAATATGCGAAAAAACAAACAATCAATCTTTCTCAGGCAGAGGCTAACCAGTCACCATCCATCCCTTCAATTTCTTCAATATCCATGCTGCAAAATTTGAAAATTCGAGCAAAAAAATGCAACAAAAAAATGCATAGCCGTCAGTGATCTGGAAATGTGGCTCAAATCTCCTTCTATTTCACATTCAAGGAAAAGGACTATAATTCGACGAGACATGCAAGATATTAAGAGAGTGAACATAAGAGAACCAGTGAAAATGTAAAAGACCAGAAAGGATATAACAGAAACAAACTAATTCTTTACCACGGCAAAGCAGGATCTTCAAAGTAATTGTCTGAGCAAAAATCATTGCCATGCTCAGCCGTATTGAGCCAGGCTGGGAACTCCATGACTTCATCAAATGGGTAGTTCACGAAATCCTGAACGCTCTGATTCTCAGGTGTGATTTCCATTTCCTTCAAGAATTTGAACCACCAAGCTGAATTCACCAAATTCAAAGTATCATCCCATTCCATCTGGTGTTGGTCCCCAATTGACCTGATCTCAGCAATCTCCTTATCATCCATCACTGGATGCAACCCAGAATCTTCAAACTCTGCCACTGAAGCTGGTGGTTCCATGCATTGAATCTCCTCGGTGGTGGCTGAAGGGGAAGGGGAAGAGGAAGAGGTTGATGAGGATGAGTAAATTAATGAATGATTTGTACTGCAGTGGAAAGTGGAGTCCAAGTTGTTAAATCCTTGAAGATTAAGATTGAGGCCAAGTGTTTGGGGCAGTGTGAAGTTGAAATTCTCTTGGACAAGTGGTGGTGGTGGAATAGGAGAAACGGACCAAGAATAAGGAGAAGAAAATCTCGGTGGATGGGAGAAATTATCAAGATAACTACCTGGGAATCTATCAGGAATTAAGGAATTTGAAGCATAAACTCTTGGATTTCTCCTGCACTTCAATTTGTCTTCATGTTCTAAAGAAAAATGATGAGATGAAGACTCAAAGAGCGGAGTTTCAGACCTTACTTCCATTTTCTGCTGCAGCAGCTGTTGTTCACTGGCTTTTTTCATAGATGCTCTATGAAACTTAAGGGCAGTGACGATTTCTCGCCGCGCTTCAGCCATATTTAGCAGCCTTTCTTGATAAGGTCTGCTGGTATGCAGCCGTCTCCTTACTTTCTTTTTGTGTGGTTGAGGCGGCGGAGGGGATTTTTCTCGTTTCTGATCAGAAAAGCCATCACAACTATTTCCAAACAAGCTTCCGTTGCTCGAATTCCCATCTCCATCTCCCTCTAAGCTGGAACTGGATGATTCTTTGGTTCGTGAAGAGGAAGAGGATGATAACTGTTTAACAAGATTTCGAATGTAAGCACCTGACAAATGGGGCTCATTCAGTGTCTCAAGCCTCTCAGTTTCTACTCCACCATTTTTAGACATTGACAACGAAGATTTACCCCTCATATTTCTCTAACTAACAAGATTTCTCAAATTTGGATCTTCAATTTCAATATGTTAAAATGGAAAATGGAAGGATGAAGAGAGGGTGGTCAAGAAAATCATTCTTTCGCCTGGGGGCTGAAGCAAAGAATGCAGATAACAGGTAGGATGAAGAGGTGGTCGTGGCTGTTATAAATATCTGCCAACACAGTCTAGGCTATTAAATTCTCTTGGTATTTTCCTATTTTGGCTAACAACTAGATTTCTTTTTTATTTTTGAAATTATTTTTTTAATCTGCGGGGGATAGACTAGTCAGTGGTAGTTGAGGAAGTTTCACATTTGATTTTGCCCTGTTGCTGCAGATAGTCATAATCAATTGTTTTTTTACCAGATTCCTGACTAGCAACTAATTTCACAGTCCAAGTTTAGTTCAATCCTCGAGAAATGCTTAGGGCCAATTTTAATTTTTTATCAACTAATAATTCATTAATATGCTTTCGAAGTACATAGTGCAGCGACCGTAAGATGTTCAAGTGCATCAGAGTCTCCTGTCTGGAGCAAAATGAATCAGATAGCAGTTCTTAGGCCAGTTACAAGAAAAACCTAATAAAATCTGAAAAAATTGGCATATTATAGTGTGCTACTAAGATCATTAAGGTTTAATCTTTCATGAATATCTCAAATTTAATTTCCTGCAGAATTATCTAATAAGTCAAGACAATAAATAAATCTTAAGTACTAGACTGAGCTTGGAGAATCAAATTTGAGGGCATAGCAGTTTCACATGAATCAAGTTCACAATCAAATAAGTGAAATAAATATCAGAGAAATGTTACCATGTCATGATAAAACTGTTTTAGATTTCTAGTAGTTTCCAAATGCAATAAGTCCATAAACGACACGATGACAAAAATAATGTACTTTTTTAACATGGAAAAGAAGTAACAATATGAAATGTGGTTCTTCAACTTTCAATATTTTGATTTATTTTTATTTCTCAACATGATTAAGTCATTTGATGAAACGAACTTGGACCGTTTATAAAGTCATAAAAACAGACTGCACAGGACAGAATAGGTCCATACCTTCCCCCCTCATTGTCTCAGTTTTTATTAGCTTTCATGCTCTTTTCCATCCAAGCAGCTTTTTGGATTATTGGTTTATGAGTGTTTTACAATGGCTCTGCAGCAGCACCTGTAGGAAAAACAATTTTAGTATATGTTGTTGCTATTTCAAATAGATTTCTAAACAAAAGGCACCTAAATGTTTTTTAAGCATTAAATGAATAAAAAAAGATGGGACTTCAACCAGATATAAGTGGTTTACACTTTACCCCACCATTACTAAGTCTGTAACAACCCTAAAAACAGCAGCATAGCAATTGCTATTTCTTAAAGAAACATATTTACTCATTTCATAGTAGTATAACTTTTGCATCTTCCCTTACTCCTCGGTTCTTCAATTGTTTCTGGTCTAATGCTAATCTACACAATATCAAGATTTTATTCAATCAGCTCAGCTGATTTAAATTTTGTAATGCAATTATGAAAACAGAGCAGATAATGTTTAAGAATTCTGTTAAAGCCAATTAAAATGATCAATTCATTGGTACATCAAACAATACTAAGAAACAGGACTCAGATAAATTTTCTGCTACATACAACAATATCCAATCAACTGCATTTCTGCAGCATCCAGAAGATACAAATGAGTTATCAGCTATCCCATTAACCATCAGATACATTTTTAAGTCCTTCCATTTTCCAATTGAACCATAACCTCTGCATCAATGCCAATTTTATCTCTATTTTCCCTCCTTGTTAACTGCACTTACAAATTCCATGAGTTTCTCTGGTTAAAAAACACATTTCTACTGTGCAAGTGTAGCTCCAGTTTGAACTCATTTTGGCTTTGATTTCATATTTATCTAATATAATTATGATTTTATGATTAAAGAGGAAACTCTGATTCAGCAAAAGATGACAAATGTGCATATGTGATCAAAACCTAAAATAATTCAGCAATAAAAAAAAGCAGCGGCTCCAGAAATTATCCAAAGGGGGGAAATACCTGCTGCAGCTTCCACCAATCCGGTGCCGCCGCATCGAAATTTTCCGCCATAACTCGTATACATATCCACACAATTAATACTCATGCGCGTATGATCCCTTTCACACCGCCGCTGCAGTATTCAATTACTATTATAATGTTTGGTGATGACGATGATGAGAGAAATCTGATTCATTGAGATACATATCAAAATTTGTGTTTCAATTTTAATTTACTTTTTCTTAATAGATATACTTATTTTGACAAAATATACTTTAAATTATTATTCTAATTTATTAAGGACAATATTATGTTTTTAAGCTATTATTTAAGTGAGAAGCTAGTAAACATTTGTCGTTGGCTGAAAAATTATAAGCAAAAATATTGAATACGCATGCATATAATAAAATGTAGGTATGAGATAAAAGTGAATTAATATTGTGAAATTAGTTGGCTGTTATGCTATAAATTTGGGATTGTGGTCCAATACACTTCTACGCTGCAGTGATAACAGGGCCTAGAGTTAGAGTGCTTCTACACTTTGCATTTTTTACAAATATTTTTGAATAAACACTTAAATAGTGCATGATGATGATTCTTTTTCTTGGGCAATCGTGCTATAGTATTTTGTTTGAATTCATGAGTGTATTAATTTGACGCACGCACGCAGCTCTGGGTTCATACAGCAGGAAAATGAAACATCATGTCTCGATAATTTAATGCTCCTCAATCTTAATTGGAGGGGATGATCAAATCATGAAGCTTCTAGTACATTTGAATTCAAAAATTAAAATCCTCAAATATATTCTTCTTTTTCTTTTGAAACATACTCCCTCCGTCCCACTAAATATGCAACATTTGCTTTTCGGCACAAGATTTTATGTAGTGTTGTTTTGTGAGTTAATGAAGAGAGAGTAAAATAAGAGAGAGGAAAAAGTAGGGAGAATATTGTTTCCATTTTTAGAAACGTTTCATTTTTAATGGGACAGATGAAAAGGGAAATGTTTCATTTCTAATGGGACAGAGAGAGTATATTTTATAGAAAGTTATGAATGGTGGAGATATTAGCTTACGCTCGCTCCAGGATAAACTACCTAATTTATTTTTTAATATATAAAATTTTCCAGAAAAAAAGAAATAAATCTATAAAACTCGTACTTTGAAAAAGTGCAATGAATATTAATACTCTAAACTAGAAACATAAACTTACTTGGTTGGGCTACGCATTCTACAATATAATGGCCCAAAACTTATTTAAAATAATATTGGGCTGGACCTTAAACTTGGATGACTAATTGGGATTTCCAAATAACAGCCCATTAACTCGAACGTTTTTTCAGTCGGCTGATATATATAAGCCCTCATTAAACTCAAATTATAAACTAGTACGTTTCTTCATAGTTGAGGCGGAACTTTTCAGCACGGAGTTTTAAAAATGAATGTTGGGTGTGTTAAATAAATAAAGAAAAAGTAAGAGAGAAGAAAATGTAGAGAGAATAAAGTATAAAGTGAATAAAGTAAGAGAGAGTAAAGTAAGAGAGAGAAAAAAGTTACCATATAAGGAAATGACTCAACTATGAAGAAACTTCCCGAAATGATAAAATGACTCAACTATGAAGAAACGGAGGGAGTAGTAATAAATTCTCACAACTGTTCCGGTAAAAGTGGAGGAGATTTGGTTTTTATTTTTATTTTATTAATTTTATTTTGTTTTAACCTCTTTACTTCACAAATTTATCGTACAAATGAGTTTTAATTTGATGATCAGATTTTATAATGCAAGTGGTGAAACTATGACTACATCACAATAGCGTATTATACTATACATTATCTTCGCTAACAATACATGAAATTTAGTAGGATGTTGACAATTTAAACTCACACCCATAAAAAAAAAAGGTCGGTTAGTTGACAATTTGAACTCACACTTCATCACCAAAAAGTCGGTTGTTCACAATTTAAACCCATACTCCATCACCAAAAACATGAATCCAAATTCATATTTAACGAAATAGAGTAAAGGGTTACAAGCAATTAGATTAATCAAGCAGGGTTCTAAGCAATCAAATTTATCCCGGTAAAGATAATTTATACTCTCTTCGTCTAATAAAACTTGAAAATAGCACGAGTTTAATTTGAAAATGGCACGGGTTTATAATCATTAATCAACAACATATTTATATTTTATTTTAGTTTTGGGTGGGAGTTGTAGGATAATTTATACTCCCTCCATCTAATAAAACCTGAAAATAGCACGAGTTTTAATTTGAAAATGACACGGATTTGTAATCATTGATCGACAATATATTTATACTTGGGCTATTATTTCTTTCTTCGGCTATAATTTCTTTATAATCAATGAAATAAATAAATTTTGATTTTGGACTTGCGATTTTTAGGGAAGTATTGATGTTTGTGGAATTCTCGCCTTCAGAGTTTCGCACGAGTAGAAGCTTTGATCCTAATGGATAGGGGACTATGGCAGACACACCCATCATCTCGATAGGGAATGGATCCCAATGAAAACTTATAGAGCTGCCAATTTTGCACTCATATGTCATATTAATTTTAATTAACACCCGCAAGTCAAATGCACAATCTGAAAAGAATCTCAATATTCTCAACTCTTGTTGGGCCTCTTCATATTTCAGGAATGAGTGGTTATTCTGTTATGGATTCCAATTAAATTAACGTCCCTATAAATATGTATTTTGTGTCGTGTGAGAAAGAACCAACCATTGAATTTTTACTGGACGTGAATCCCTTGTTGGCATGTAGTATTAGTTTAATTAAGTAAAAAATCCTCTATACAGCGATATGTTTGTTAAAGTAAAAAAATTTTACGTGGAAAGCTTGACTTTTCATACTCAAACAATGGTAAGAAAATAATTGGAAAATAAAATGACTTAATGAAAGTCAAATTGATAAAATGTTTGAACTCACACTTCATTACCAAAAAAGTTTTGAATGTAGAATAATGAGTAAAAATAAGAAATTAAATTATGATAAAAGAAACTTGAAATAATGAAACTAAGATAATTAGAAAGTAATCCCCATAAGCACTCCAACTTTTTCTCTTCTTTGGGTAATTTTTAACCGACTTTGCTTTCCATATTGTCTTGAGTGAGATTATTTAACCATAATATAACTTGTTATAGTGTAGATCTAAATAAAATCAATTCATTTACTGATTTAGATTATTAATTGTGTGAAGACATTAATTTCCAACCCTTTTTTTTATATAAATATGCCGTAGTGTTTTCTAAATCTTTATTAGCAAACATCATAATATACTTTGCATGTCACAGCATACTATTACTATGATGAAAACACTCCTCTTCATTCTTGTCAATATAGTTTCAATTGTTGATGGTCGGTTCATAATTCCCGTTGCAGATGGCACCGGTGCCATAAACAGCACCCCCATCGGTTGTGCCACTAGATTTCGATCGGAAAGTTCAAATGAACTGTCCGATGACCACATATGCGACCAATCGGGTAGAGGAAACTTCAAAAGCATTCAAGCAGTCGTTGATTCCGTCCCTCCAGGCAATTCGAAATGGATTTGCATACACGTTAAACAAGGGGAATACAAGTATGTGTATACATGATTATTCAACGCGAAACAAGTCCCTTTTTTTAATATAGTGTTGTGATATGGAGTATAATCATTTTATGCATGCAGGGAAAGAGTGTTCATCTCGAAAGATAAGCCGTTCATATACATGGTCGTGCGAATTTCCCACATTAGAGTTTTTAGCATAAATTTTGCCATTTTGAATGCCAAAAAACCCACGTGTAATAGCCAGAGCTACATTTCATCTAGTAGGCAAGATGAAACTAATGATGATATGAAAAAACTCACACAGGCAAAATTTACGCCGAAAACTTTATTGTGGGAAATTCGCACAATTTGAAAAGTTGATGATTTTTAAGACCACTTTTAATGATTGTGAGAAATACCAAATTTTTATGAAAGTTCATGATTTTTCTGACCAATTTTCTCCAACTAAGGGAAATTGGTCCGAAAAATCGAGAACTTTAATATTTTACAGATAAGAGTGAAAACAATATCGCCGACTGAAGATACAGATAGAAGACATGGGCCTGGGCCGGGCTGGCCTTCAATATAGGCGGGCCTCGGCCGGCCGTGTTGGGCTGGGCCGTCCCACTTGATATCTCTTGGCATGACCGCATCTACTGAATTTCTGCCAAATATCTTCTTCAATAAATACAGCCAATAATAATTCTATGTGACCGCATGAGCATTATTACAACTATCCGCCATTTCTGCTGAACTTTTGCCAAATATCTTCTTCAATAAATACAGCCAATTGATAATTCTATGCTAAATTGAGTAATTCTCCCAAAAAAATATTCTCCCCTAAATTTAGGTAATTCACTTTAGTTTTTGAATTATTGTTAAAGATGAAAGTCACCATTTTTATTCCAGTAAAGATAATTTATACTCCCTTCGTCTAATAGAACTTGAAAATAGCACAAGTTTTAATTTGAAAATGGCACAGGTATATAATCATTAATCAACAAATATTTATATTTTGGCTATTAGGTATTTCTTTATTGGGCTAATCTATTTTATTTTAGTTTTGGGTGGGAGTTGTAGGATAATTTATACTCCCTCCATCTAATAAAACTTTTTAAATTACATGAGTTTTAATTTGAAAATGGCACGAATTTGTAATCATTGATTGACAAATTGGGCTATTGGTTCTTTATTCGGCTATAATTTCTTTATAATCAATGAAATGAATAAATTTTAATTTTGGACATGCGATTTTTAGTGAATTATTGAAAGGAAGGATATTCATATCTCGTAAGAAGGCAGGACTTAATATATTGACTAATAACCTACTGCTAATATAGCGAAATGAATACAATCAATTAGCATGATGATATTCGGGTGAATCTGATTTTCATAATAAAGAGTAAAGACTAATGATGTCCATATAGCCGTAAAATCAATTCAATGTATCACTTTCATATCAATAATATGAAAATAAAAGAATCAAACATAAAATGAGTATTAATATTATGAAATTCTTAAAATAAACAGAAAATTCAGTTTATATTAATATATCATAGATTAAAATTTTACTTGTTTCATGATACTGTGAAATGAACTATATATGATACTATAAGTTTGGCTGATTATGGAATGAGGTGTCATAATTATTCTTAATTAGTGAATTGGGTAATCAATACCAATCACAAATGCATTCAAAAAAATTTAATTGGAAAATGATTAATTGGCATCATGATGTTTTCATATCATAGTACCTTTATATTTTTATGTCATAGTACCTTTATATTTTTTGTTTGTCATAGTTATATTTTATGGATAACATCAAGAGAAAAGATAAATATTATATGTAATATGTAATAAAGTATATAATATGTAAAAATAAGTAGACTATGACATATTCTGGTAATTAATGACACAAATTTGAAGGAATTGTCCCCCGAAAAAGTGTCATTAGTTACAATAAATTGTGATATCTTATGATGTGTACCTAGTTGCAAATCTAGTTTTTTTTCTTTCTTTCTTGGTGCAATGAGTGCATGGAAGTGGTAGCTCCTATAATTTTGAAAAAAAATTATTGATTAATCACCGATATTCTGAATAATTATTTTTGTAGAGCTACAGAAAATAAATACATATGAGGTATATATGACCACCTTTTAAAGGTAAATGAAAAAAGACGAGTAACTGAACTTTACGTCTTAACAGAAAAAAGCGCTTTGATTATAGCAAGTTGCGATCAGATACATAATAATTGAACAAATACGTCTTGGAAATGATATATGACATTTTAATTTAGGAGGGAGTGGAATCATCAAATTGCGCGTTTCACATATTTTCAATTACGATTGTTAGCCTCAGTCCAAAATGGCATGTCCAAAATCAAAATTTATTCATTTCATTGATTATAAAGAAATTATAGCTGAATATAGAACTAATAGCCCAATTTGTCAATCAATAATTACAAATTCGGGCCATTTTCAAATTAAAACTCGTGCTATTTTCAAGTTTTATTAGATAGAGGGAGTATAAATTATCCTACAACTCCCACCCAAAACTAAAATAAAATTGATTAGCCCAATAAAGAAATATACTACTTAATAGCCCAAATATAAATACGTTGTTGATTAATAATTATAAACCCGTGTCATTTTCAAATTAAAACTCGTGCTATTTTCAAGTTTATTAGAGGAAGAGAGTATAAATTATCTTAGTTCTCCACGAACGTCAATAATTCCCTAAAAATCGCATGTCCAAAATCAAAATTTATTCATTTCATTGATTATAAAGAAATTATAGCTGAATACAGAACTAATAGCCCAATTTGTCAATCAATAATTACAAATTCGGGCCATTTTCAAATTAAAACTCGTGCTTTTTTCAAGTTTTATTAGATAGAGGGAGTATAAATTATCCTACAACTCCCACCCAAAACTAAAATAAAATTGATTAGCCCAATAAAGAAATATACTACTTAATAGCCCAAATATAAATATGTTGTTGATTAATAATTATAAACCCGTGTCATTTTCAAATTAAAACTCGTGCTATTTTCAAGTTTATTAGAGGAAGAGAGTATAAATTATCTTAGTTCTCCACGAACGTCAATAATTCCCTAAAAATCGCATGTCCAAAATCAAAATTTATTCATGTCCAAAATCAAAATCGCATGTCCAACAACCGGCTTTTTTTGTGATGAGATATAGATTCAAAGTATCAACAACTGAAACAAATATGTGCATTTTATTACAAAAAATTGGACTCAAAATAGGAAAATAAAACCAAGGCATTTAGCATAATTTTCATAATTACACATTATATTGCACCCACGACAATTATTTGGAAATTCGATTTTTCCCCTAGAACTGTAGGTGGGAATATTACTATTTTAGTATTTGTATATACAATTGTTGTATTCAAGTATAAGGTAAGCCTATTCATGAGTTTTTGGTGTCGAAGAGGCAATTCTTCGCCGTGAAGTGGGGGAATTCAGGGGTTTCTATTGAAGAAAGAGAGACCGAACAAGAATATGCGTTTTTTCAGTGTGTGAAATAAGAGGTAAGACTAGCCCTAAGAAAAGATAATTATACTCCCTCCGTCCCAGAAAGATTGTCCCAGTTCATTTTATGCACTCGTTTTGCAAAAATAATAATAAATAGGTAAAGTTGAAAGAAAGTAAAATAAGAAAAAGAATAATGTAGGTAAGACTATTCTCTACATTATTCTCTATTTTACTTTACTCTATCTCTACTTTAACTATTTATTATTATTTTTGCAAAATGAGGGTGAAAAAGGAAATGAGACAATCTTTCTGGGACGGAGGGAGTACCTTTTTAAAAAAAATAATGAACTCCAAAAGATTACGGTAAATGGAAAAGACAAATAAATATAACTAACTTGTTATATCTTTTATTCCAAGAATAGGTAAAGGTAACTTATAATACATTCTCAAATATCATTTTTCTCTTTGCCTCTATATTTACCTCTTCCCTTGGAGATGGTCTAATTACTTATAAGTGTAATTGGATATCATGTTACAAATAACGATCACCTGTTCGTTTTTAGATAAAACAAAAGGGTGGTAGGGTACAAGAATGTTGATATGACTTATTTTATGAATTTCTAAAATTAAACATCTTTTCCCATATTTTGCAAATCTTAAAGTAGTTATATTAATACTACATTCTAAATTTTCTGATAGGAAAATGATGATTAATTGACATATTGTTTCTATGTCATATAGAACCATTATGTTTTTTTGCTATAGTTATATTTTATATATTGACTAACTAACTTAAGGCTATTATAGTGAAATGAATTATGAGTATTAATATTAATTCTTAGTGAATTGGGCAATCAATACCAATCACAAATACATTCTAAATTTTCTAATAGGAAAATGATTATAGTTGCAAATCTAGTTTCTTTTCTTTTTTTCTTTCTTGGTGCAATGAGTGCATGGATGCGGTAGCTCCTATAGTTTTGAAAAAATTATTGATTAATTACCGATATTCTGAACAATTATTTTTGTAGAGCTACAGAAAATATAGGTATATATGACCACCTTTATAGGACTAGTTCTTTAAAGGTAAATAAAAAAAACGAGTAATTATTATTTTGATAGCTAAGCTTTACATCTTAACGAAAAATGCTCTGAGACTATATAGCAAGTTGCGATCAGATGCATAATAAAAGAAGAAAGACTTGGAAATGGTAAATGACATTTTAATTTAGGAGGGAGTGGAATCATCAAATTGCGCGTTTCACATATTTTCAATTACGATTACTAGCCACTAGTATTAATTAGTAATTACTGGTCTTTTTTTAGGAATTGTAGTCTTTACGTGTAGCCTCGGTGTCTTAATGCCCAATTTTGCACTCGTATGTCGTATATATTAATTTTAATTAACAATTACGATTTCCCATGATGCTAGTTTTTCAGACAATTTTAATTGACATGGCTCGCCTGACCTCCTTCTTGTAACCCCCAGAATGTATAAAACGCACCGTTTTCTAAATAAGAAAAAGTTATCGTTTTGAACACTAATTACATTTACAATCGTTGTTAAAATCTTCATGTACTATAATGCATCTTATTTTTGGATATGCGGTATCCTGTAGTAAATTATTTTGAATTTTAATTGGAACTTCAGAATTTGTTTGAAGTTATGGTGAAAGATCAATACAGATGGATGAAAATTGACAAATAAAATCTTGACGTGTGCGTGCGCATAGTTTTGGTAATAATTTTATATATTAAATTGATAAATAACATCTTGACGTGTGCTCATGTTTTACTTGTTTTTGTAATGATTTCAGATAAACCGCTTACTATATTATGAGATGATTATTTACTTTTAGGTAAACATTTTCTGATTTGAGCGGCGTTAAACTAAATCGGAAAATTTTTTCTGTTAAAGTTAAAAGCGTGTTGTTTTGAATGAAAAAGGAAAAAATTGGAGAGTTTTTAGCTTGCAATTTGAAAAGAATCTTATTTTAACCTCTTTACCTCACAAATTTATCGTACAATTGAAAATTTAATTGATTGCATAATTTTTTGGTGAAAAGTGCAGACAGTAATTTATTGCATAATTTGTGGGCTAGTTATTGCACGGAGCAAGTGGGTCCCCACATAAAGCAGGATTCCCAGCAAACGACGAAGCCGGCAACTTGATTTTATGCTGCGGAATCTTCCCACTCAACTGATTCCTTGAAACATCAAACTCCTTGAGATTCTCAAGATTTAAGATTCCCTCTGGAATCTCCCCGCTCAAGCCGTTTTCCGATAGCTTAACAATTCCCATATTCTTCGCCTCGGCCAGCTCCTTAGGAATCTCCCCAGACAGACCGTTTCCTTGGAGTTCCAGCGCAAACAGATTCCCCAATTTACCCAAAGATTCCGGAATCTTTCCTCCCAACGGATTATGCGAGAGAATGAGACGAGACAAAGAGCCCATAGCGCCGACTTGGGGCGGGATCGGGCTAGAAAGCCCGTTTGTGGATAGGTCTAGCTCGATTAGTTTCTCGAGTCTGAATAGGGTTGGTGGGATTTCGCCGGTGAAGTTGTTGTTGGAGAGGTATATGAATCGGAGGGTAGTCATGTTGCCAATTATTGTGGGGATGTTGCCGCTGAGATTGTTGTATCCCATAAACACCGTTACAACCCTTTGTAGGTTGCCGATGGAGTTGGGGATCGGGCCGGAGAGTGCGTTGTCAGATATCCCGAGTATTTTGAGGGATTTCATGTTTCCGATGGACGGTGGGATGCTTCCGCTGAGGCGATTGTGGGACATACTGAATAGCCTGAGATTGGATAGGTTTCCGATTGAGTTTGGTATGGGCCCGGCTAGCTGGTTTCTTGACATGTCTAGATCTACGAGGTTTTGAAGCCTTCCTATGGACTCAGGCACGATTCCGCTGAAATTGTTGCCTGCAAAATAGAGGTATCTTAGCTCAACCAGTTTCCCTATCGAGGGTGGTATCCGTCCACACAGCATGTTCTCGTCAAGCGAGAGTGTTGAGAGAGATGTCATTTTGTTGAAAAGATTTTGGGGGATCGGGCCCGTGAGACGGTTCCTGTCAAGAGCGAGAGTTTGTAACAGACTCAAGCCCTCAATAGAGCTTGGGATTGACCCTTCGAGACTGTTTGAACCCAGAAACATGTAGCGCAAGTTAGTAAGCTTGCCTAATTCAAACGGGATGTGCCCTTTTAACTCCTTCAAATTACTCAGATCGAGAACTTGAAGAGAAGAGAGATTCCCAATAAAAGGGGACAATGTTCCCGTCATTTCGGTGTCTATGGGCCCCGAATCAGATTCCCAAGAACGCCCGGGACGGGTCAAATTGAGGACTCGACCCGTTGAAGGTTCGCACGCAATTCCCTTCCATGTAGTGCAACAATCTTTGTCAGGAATCCAAGAGTGAAGCAATCCCAAGGGATCAGCAGTGATTCTTCTCTTGAAATCGAGGAGCGCCTCTCTATCCGTAGGGTGGCAAGCTCGGGATTGGAGGAAAATGGAGTGGAAGATGAGGAGGATAAGGAGGCATGTGGTTGGATGATTTGCCATTCAGAATTTGAAAACAATTCAGTCGATTTGATACACAACTATATATCAATATAAGTTTGGCTATTAAATATTGATCTATTTATAGGCTGATTATGGAATAACGTGTGATATTTATTTCTTAATTACTGGATTGGGCAATCATAAATACATTCTAAATTTAATAGGAAATGATTATAATATTTCTATGCAATAGTTCCTTAATGCAATTATAATTTATAAATACATTCTGAATTTTTTAATAGGAAAATGATAATTAATTGACATAATGTTTCTATGCTATAATATCTTTATGTTTTTTTGCTATAGTTATATCAATCATAAATACATTCTAAATATTATAATAGGAAAATGATGATTAATGAATCGGCCATGAGCCATGGCCCTTGGGACATGGGCCATGGCCACCCCTGCCTGAGCGAGGATGAACAAGATGATTATTTGGGCCTAATTCAATTATTGGGTTTTGCAGCCCAATTTTCAATCGGCTCTTTATTCAATTAACAAGTGATCAACGAAGTGACATTGAATTTCAACGCTATTAGGAGTATATATATAATTTAATTAAAATACTAGTATATGGGTAGTAAACTGAGTAAGGCGCGCCACACGTCATTACACAACCAAATAAGTTTGTCTTTATCATAATCTAATATTGAAAATAAACATATGAAAAAATATAGTACTCTAATATACAGACTTGATCAATTGCATAAAGATTACGCCACAAAGCACGCGGCTTTTGTAATACCACTATTTTAAATCAATCTACAATAGCTCTCCTAATTCCTAAATAGAACCAGAAAGCGACCGTAAACCGGCAGTTTATAACTAACATCAAATTAAAAGCAGGCCTATTTCATGATATATATACAAAAAATAATAAAATATGTCCAAAATTGTGTCAAGAGTAGAGAAAAGCTTGCTACATATTTTGAATCGAATGTTTAATTACGAGAAACATGATTTCATATCAATTGTATCACAAAATTTCAGATAACAATTCAACTCTTTGCAGGAGGAAGTATATTGTTATTTTTGGTAGTATTTCCATGCTTTTTTTGTCAAACAAAGTGTGACTCAGATTGATGTCAGCTACCACTATTTCCACCTAGGATTATCCAATCTCAAATTAATAGTGATTAGTCAAACAAAGGAACAAGTAATTCTTAGTTAGCACTCAAGTATTAGTCAAACCAACATCAAAATATTATGTTAAAATCAAACTAAAATACTACTAACATAGATCATAATTAAGACAAATCTTATTAGTATCTCACATTATTATAAATTACTACCACTTATCAGTTATCACTCCTAATTATAATTTGATAACTCTAGCACAACAGATTAATTTAATACTAGCTAGTATAATTATCTAACATATAGTCCCTTTACATATATGGAAATATGGTGTCCCACTAACAAAATTGCTTCACCAGTAATGTTTTAAAAATAAAAGTAGTGCTATACGAAATGCAGATAATACAATATTTAATTCCAAATCCCTGCTATAAATACTCACCAAACCCTAAAGTCACAACATTATTACTAATTCAAACTATTTGATCATAAAATTCAAATTAATTCTGCATTTTTGAGACAGAATTGTTGAATCATGACAGAGAACAAGAAAATAGTGCTAGGAAAATACGAAATGGGGAGGCTTCTCGGAAGAGGAACCTTCGCGAAGGTGTACCTCGGCCGAAACCTAGCGACGGACGAATGCGTCGCGATCAAAGTCATCAAAAAGGACGAGGTGATCAAGAGCGAGAAGATGATGGAGCAGTTCAAGCGCGAGATCGCGGTGATGCGCCTCGTCCGCCACCCGAACATCGTGGAGCTCAAGGAGGTGATGGCCACGCGCTCCAAGATCTTCGTGGTGATGGAGTACGTCCGCGGCGGCGAGCTCTTCGCCAAGGTGGAGCGCGGCCGCCTCCGCGAGGCCTCCGCGCGCCGCTACTTCCAGCAGCTCGTCAGCGCCCTCGACTTCTGCCACAGCCGCGGCGTCTTCCACCGCGACATCAAGCCCGAGAACCTCCTCCTCGACGAGAACGAGGACCTCAAGATCTCCGACTTCGGCCTCTCCGCCCTCCACGACGGGGGCCTCCTCCACACGCAGTGCGGGACCCCCGCCTACGTCGCCCCCGAGGTCCTCAAGATGGAGGGGTACGACGGGGCGACCGCGGACGTGTGGTCGTGCGGCGTCGTTTTGTATGTTTTGTTGGCGGGTTTTTTGCCCTTTCAGGAGGAGAGTTTGAACGGGATGTATCGGAAGATATTTAGGGGGGAATATAAGATTCCCCCTTGGTTTTCGAGCGAATCGAGGCGATTGGTTTCTAAATTGCTAGTGGTGGACCCCACTAAAAGGATCTCGATCCCCGGGATAATGCGCGCCACGTGGTTCCGCAAGGGCTTTAAAAGGCCTGACGTGTTCGAGGCGGCGGCGGAGGAGGAGGAGAGTGAGAGACACGTGGTGCACGAGGCGATTAAGAAATCCCCGTCGTCGCCGGCGTTTTTGAACGCGTTTCAGTTCATCTCGTCGGTGTCGACGGGGTTCGATCTCTCGAGCATGTTCGAGGACCGGAGGAAGAAGGGGTCGACGTTCACGTCGAGGTGCTCGGCCAGGGTGATCATGGGGAAAATCGAGGTCGTGGCGAAGAAGCTAGGGTTTAGGGTTGCTAGGACCAAGGACTTTAAATTGAGGCTGGTGGGGCCCGCCGAGGGGCGGAAGGGGAGGCTGTCCGTCACGGCCGAGGTTTTCAAGGTGGCGCCCGAGGTTACGGTGGTCGAGCTCTCGAAGCTCTCGGGCGACACGTTGGAGTACGTGAAGTTTCGCGAGGAGGATGTTAGGCCGGCCCTGAAGGATGTGGTTTGGACTTGGCAAGGGGACAATGTGTTCAATCGTGATGATCAAATTTGTGCTGAGGGGTAAGTTTGGATTGCTTATATATTTTTTAGTCTCAATTATTATTAAATTTTTTATATTAGTGGCCAAATTAAGGTCACACATGTTTGTTGGTTTATAGTTAGTTGATTGAAAATTTGTCAACATACAACATAAAATGTGTGTACATAACTCTATGTATATGAATTGCTATTTATACATCGTAGACGTGCGAAAGAGATCTAAGTTGTGTTTCATTTTATTTTATTTATATATTCATATCAAAATCAATAGATTTAATTAACGATCGAAATAGGGCCCATTATTAGGGGTTGTAAAATAGAAAGAAAACTTTGGGCCTGATGGCCCATTATTTTGGGCCCACTTAAATTTGGGCCTCGTGTTTTGTTCGGTAAAGTCGTTGCATTTCCCCACAGACACACGCTGCATTATTCTGATTGGCAAATAGTGAAATGTACTAACAAAAGAGAATAATAAAAAAAATAATTTATGATGTTGATTAATCCAAATACATGTGTTGTCGACTGTGAGTAGATAAGTTGTCACGAAGCAATAGCTGGTCCTCCTTGACCTTGAGGTCTACATGATTGCAAATACTATATTCTTCATTGATTTTTCTTGGTGATGTCATTTCGATGACCAAGCCATGATGACGTCACGATATGAAACTTTCCTTAAAATTTCGATGGTTTTGTATAAATCTGTTACCATTAAATCACGTCATTTCATATGACAGTTACGTTCATAATAAATCTTTGAATCATAACTTCCATTATTTTGTTTTCATAACGCGCAAAAAATTCTTATGTCCACATTAATCACCATATATATTGTTTGATTGCTTGAATTTTATCTTATACGTTTGTAAAATGTTGTTCAGTTTTGCTATTTTGGTCCGTCTGTGAAATATAGTCTATTTTATTTTATTTTTAATTTTTGTAAATAGATCCACTTTCCACTAACTCATTTTACTCATGTTTTATTATAAAATTGATATATAAACATGGGACCTACAATCCACTAAATTTTTCTACTCACTTTTCTTCACATTTTTTAAAATCTGCGCTGAGTCAAACTTGGATAATATTTTACGGAGTATAGTAGCAGTACTTATTAATTTTATTTAAAAAAATCAAGAAATTATACATATGTATTTAACTTACGTGGATACACAATTTATTTTAATTAAATAATGTATTTTACTACTTCCTCTGTTTGCCATTTGAAGTCCTGGTTTACAATTTAAATCTGTCTGCCATTAGAAGTCTAAGTTCGTTTTTGCTATAAATAAATGATAATAGGTATATTCCACATTTCATTATCTTTTTTTATTCATTTTCTTTAATATAGTATTTCTTAAAATTTGTGGCGAATTCAAATGAGACTTGTAATGGTAGACGAAGAAAGTAAGTATGGTGTTCGATTCTTGTTTTTGAGAATATTGATGTCTAGTGTTATAATGTAAAAAGTATCTTTCTTGGGTGGAAAATTGAGGGTTTATATTTCGTTTTCATTTATTTCTCGACAATTTTCCTTCTAATACGACAACCAAGCAATAATCACACACGATGAACCTCCTCGTCCCACATGTTTACAACAATTTTTGCGAATGTGAATATACGTCACCAGATGACGTCACAATTATGTCATATGCAACTCTATGGGGTGGTTGTTACGTAAAAGTGAGGGAAAAATAGACCACACACATATATATTGACTAAGTCACCAATTCGCAATTTTCTTGTAGCGGTATTACTCAATTAAGCGACTCTTAATTACAGTGTTGGTAGTTACTAGTTAATCCAATAAGGTTAACAAATCAAATCATTAAAATTGTTGAATAATATAAAAGCAGCCTCATGATATGTGAAAACGCCATATTATGAATGTGAATCCAAATTTTTATTCGCTTCTATATATACCCCACACAATTTATAACATGTTAATGTTTTAATTAAGGAAACAGTAACAAATGTATCCACTCCCCTACTTAATTAATTACCGATTTTTTTAATTGTATTAAAGTCTTTATTTTGCATTCCACTAATTGACTTGACTCCGCATTTAATTACAAAATTAGTTCAACAAGCTTATTATAATTTTTAGATATATTTTATAGAAAAATTTATATGAAAAATCAAATTATACTACCAAATAGTGGACCAAGAATTATAATAGTTGTCGCTAGAAAAAAAACTAAATCAAAGGGACCAATTAAATTAATACTAACACCAACTTCCTGGAACTTTCCGACGCATAAATAATAAAGACTTTTGAGTACTTGAGAATGAAATTCAACAGTTTTTCTCTATAAATTCCAACTTCTTCTTCTCTACACCATTCAGACAATATTCCTTCTTTCACTAAAACACTCAACCAAACAAAGTGTATAACTAATCTTCATCATTGATAATTAAATACACACACACACATATCTTCAAGAAAAATGGAGAAAACCTTGTTGCAGACGAATCCGCAGTTTATAGACCTCAACTCCAAACCCATGTACGAAACATCGGTAAGCAGCAATTTCTTTGGAAATAGTTTTATTTTTCAATAACAATTTATTGAATTCTTCATTTTTACATAAAAGTAGTGCTGATAATTTGAATCCTTAAATTTGTTAGTAGTATTTTTTTAGTACTACGTTTTATCATTTGAGTTGCGCTTAGTTGAATGATTAAGTAATCACTTTTAATATTAATTTTGAAGTTATATAATGAATGGTTTTAATTGCTGATGATGCAGCATGATGAGCTGATTCAAGAGCTGAGCAGAATGAAATGGGAGAACAAGAAACTCAATGAATTACTCACCATTGTTTGTAGAAACTACCAAAATGATTGTGCAGAAGAGCTCCTCGCCTCGAGGAAAAGAAAGTCAGACCAACTCGAAAACTCAGGCCACATTTTCCACAGCTGCTGTGGCGAATGCTCACCGGGCAGGCCAAGGGAGATTAAGTCGAATACCTCGAGAGTTCATGTCCGAATCGATCCATCTGATACAAGCCTGGTGAGTTAGCTAGTTACTCTTTGACTAGTCAAGATTCGGGTTACGTGCATTAGTTTGATACTACAAGAAAGACTCTCTCTTGTAATAAAGTCTAGTGAAAGTCAAAGATTTGATAATGTTTTCTCATTGGGATATTTGAACTCTGGCAGATTGTGAAGGATGGATATCAATGGAGGAAATATGGACAAAAAGTGACTAGGGATAATCCATCTCCAAGAGCTTACTATAAGTGCTCACTCTCCCCAACTTGCCCTGTCAAGAAGAAGGTGAGACAAGAACAACAATCATCTATGAATATTGAAAAATATTGATCAATTATCAAAATATTAGATTTTCCCATTATACCATAAAATTAATTTGATCAAATTATAGACTGTCCTTCAACTTTAAAAATCAGTTGGAAAAATTAAATTTTGATTTGTTCTCAACCCCACGGCCAAAAAAATATAATCGCCTACCTGCAATGTATCGATGATGTTTTTCAACCAAAAAACGTTATTGTTGTTTATGAACAAACAATGTCTTTTAACTAGGCAGTAACGTCTACATTTGATTCATCGACTCTTATATCATATTACAATATAATTCCACCTAATTTTTTCGCAACAACATAATCGAAACAAATTCAAATTTCATGATTTTTTGGACTAATTCGGGATGAACAAGAATTTGAACAAACTTTTGGCTTTTTTCAAACCCTAAAATTTTGGCATATGGATTTATGGAAATTTATCATACACTACATGAGTTTGAAAATAAGTCTAACTGAGGTGATGCTAATACATATAGGTACAAAGAAGTGCCAGCGATCCATCTCTTTTAGTTGCGATATACGAAGGGCAGCACAACCACCACCCCTCCACCACCGAAATACCGGCGTCACCAGTTCAGTCTCCGGTCGGACAGCCAGTCCCTGCCGCAGCAAACATTGATCCTACAATATGCAAAAGAATCGATAACGAGGAGAGTGAGATTAATCAGCAGGTTTTGGTAGAGCAAATGGCTTCATCTCTGACGAGAAATCACAGCTTCACGGCGGCGCTTGTGGCCGCCATCACCGGCAGAATATTAGACGACGGATCCGAGGAAAACGACGACAGCTTCTCCATCTCAAGAGTGCTTTCCGAGTAGAAATTATGTGTATTTTTACATCAACAAATTAAACATTGTTGAGGTTATGGTTGAGATTAATAAAAATGATGTTTTTATCTCACGTCACCACTTATTTAATTAAATAAAATGTTAAGGAAAATAATCATATAGAGTTCTAATTAAAACTTTAATTTGAGGAGGAACACGTGCTAAGCATTATACTTTATTATCTTTATTGACTTGGACTAGTCAATATTTATTATTTTGTGCATTTTTTCTAATTTTTGCCTATGTAATTTGTTTTTCTCCCTATAATGTTTATTTCTTTGTTGACTTTTTTTGGATTAGAAAAGTGAATAAGACTCTCCTATATATGTTATTCAATGTATTTGCCATTTGGAGTCAATAGCTTAGATAAGAATAGTTGAGTTGGGCTTATCCAAAATGAAAAGTTGAAGTCAGCTGCAACATTATATTCCTCTCAATCATATTTTAAAACTATAATAAATGCGCAAGAGCTTGTTCCAAACAAACTCTTTGGATAGATTCACACTAAAATATGAATTGAAGACTAAAGCATCCTAACGACTTTTATCACAATTTTTTTTATTTATTTATCATAATACAAAAAATTGAATATTTGAATGGGAAGATGGTTAAACAAACTCTAAATTAATTAATATATCTAAATAAACAGTGAATTAGCTTGCGTTATTTTTATCAATATATTGTATGACTCAAAATAAACGCACTTTTGTTGTAATAATTTCACAAATAATTTTTCGGACAGTGATCAAGAATCTGCAAATTACATTAGAAATCAGCAACATAAAAACTAGAGCTTTTCCAAATCTCAGATTTCTCAACCTTTCTGCATCAAAAGTGGACTAAATAAATATGGATTCTTGTTATTTACAGGGGAATAACAGGTGAAGATCGCTTTAGACCGTCTCCCGGGCCCTGTTGATCGGCCGATTTTCTTACAGCTGAGGCTTATAGAAGTCCAGACAGTTTTTCTGCAGTTGCAATACCATTCTCATCGTCCAGCTCCTTGCTTGACGCATTTTCTTTGAGCTTCTGATTCTCCGTTTCCTCCTGCGTCTTCTTCTTATTCTCAAGCTCCAATTGCTTGCAGTTCTCCTCGTGAGCCTTTCGAAACATCCTCACAAAGTTGAGTAAAGTTGACACAACTGCACAACCATCTCAAACTCTCATTTGCATGAAAAGGTAAAAAACTTGTGGTGAGACAGTAATGCCTATCCATGATGAAGAAAGAAAGAAAGAAAGAAAGCTCGAATAAGAATACCTTGCTCGAATGGGCAACGTGCAGGATCTTCTCCAAAATAATGAGCCAATGAATCTGCATTCCTTCCCTAAAAAACGTCAAAATTCCTTAGAGTAGTCAAGTAGAGATAGAGGGAGGAGAGAATCATATTAAAAAGGCTCGGAATTTACCACTCCGGAATAAAGTGCAGCCAGGGATCTTACTTCCGCTTCAGCAGTGCCCAAAAAGTTTTTCAAAATCTAAAAATTCAGTATGAAGATTGGAAATAAGAAATCCATTCGAGCAAGAAAATGAGCGCTTTTGATGATTCTCAATTCTCAGCATGGGTTATGTGACCAAGCACTGAGTTGTATAGTCTGAAAAAGCTAGCCAGGAAAAACACATATTCAACGATGGCGATGATTGAATTACCGTGCAGAAGGTCACTGATACAGCTCCATCATTTTCAGAAGCAATAAGCTCTTGTACAACTTTTTCAATCCCTTTGGTAATGGCTTGCATTTCCTCTGCTAAGTACTTGAGTTGAATCTGCAGCGGAAATTATCCGACAATATTAGTTGTACAAAATCGAAAGAAAGGGAAGTTGAGTAGGACATGAGAATACCTTTGTTGCAGCCTCTAAATTGACTAAATCTTCATGAAAATCTAACACTTCTGGCAACTTTTCGGCTAGCACCTAAGCGATTTGGTTAGGGATATGTATAAGAGGTCACCTTCATCGACTGTTCGTATAATGGAAATGATGATACCACCTTACACAGATAATGAATAAGTGTCAGCTTGTTATTTCTAGCTCTTGTTTCAGCGAGTTTTGGGAGGCTGTCCAATCGGAATCCAACTGCAGAACCTGAGGAATGGAAGTATAAATGTAAGCTTAAGACTCTCAAATTACAAAATAAACGGTGTTTCAACTCACCTCGGGCAGTTCCCTGGTTTAATGCATTACCGAGTGAAAGAATAGTTTGCATGATCCTTTTAAATTTCACAGAATTCCTGACCTGATAAAAACAATTCTGAGCAAAAGATGGTAGTTTATAGAAAAGAGAGAGTAAAATCACTTGCCTCTTCAGATATAGAATTCACGACGTTTAAGCTCTGTCTCAAATCTGATATCTGCGCGGAAATGTAGTTCAGCAAATTGAAAAATATCAACTACCTATTTCACCAGTCAATACATCAAGGAAAGGACTAACAATAAACAGAGGCAAGTATACTATTCTCAGACCTGGGAGCAAAATTGAATTTTAATTGAGAAAACTCTTAGCTTGGCCTCAACGCGTGGAACTTTCATCAGCTCAATGAAAAACTGCAAAACATGAACGTTAAGCAAATGCAGTAAGGTAATGAAACCAGCTTGATTGATATCAGACTTGAGAAGAAATTTGTTGATCTAATGGCATCACCTGCTCGCACTTGCCAAGGTTCTCGAAGTCACCTTTGTAGTTCTGTAAGAAAAAAGTTACAGCCACCGATATGCCTTGCTCGGACATATGAGATAACTGAAAAAAGGAAATACCTTGAGGAGTTCCATTTCTTCCTTGGTTGGACAAAATTTAATGATATTTTCAACTTGATCACCATCCAGTGCTGAGTCATCTAAAGCAAGGGCTGATTTCTGTCAAATAAATGTCCATACCACAATCAGAGGAAGCGACCGACATGCTCAAGCGATAACTTGTATTTTATGAGGGATCTATATGTTTCTGTACAAAATTCTAATGGCCTTATTTGTTTCACATCACCACAACAACATGATTTACAATCATCAGGTATCTTCGCATTAACCTCATCCCAGATTATACATTTTCTACTTCTCACAATCGCCAGCAAATGATTGCTACTTCGGGAGCATAGCTGATGTTTCTAAATCGTGATAAAGCAGAACCAGGGAGGTTGCACAAAGACATACATTATGTGAATACTATTGAGATTTTAACCTACCATCAAATCAGACACAGGAATTTTAACTTTTGTCAGCATGATTTCACAGTTGTTTGCCCTTCGGAACTCAATCTGCAGGAGTTCAAAAGTTTCTCAATCATACTAGTACATGATTGCAAAAAGAAAATATGCTCAGGTTAAATATTAACTGCTCAATCATACCAGATGGACTTTATCTGATTTGACTGTTGAGCCATGCATGTATGTTTTCCGAGGATCTGAATTTGGAACAGTAGCTGAGAAAAGACTCTCGAGTTCACCCAAGTCTAACTCAGGAGCTCTGCAAAGATGACATAAGAGTTGAAGGGAAAATCAAAACCACTTGCATAATCTGATGAGAGTAACTCAGGTAGAACATGGTGTGGGGACATACTTTGATGCCTCCTCGGGTTTTTGTGTCTCAGCCCATAGGCTGCCCTGCATAGCCCTTGTTAGCTTCAACCAGTGATACGGTTTGAGGGATGCCTTTTTAGCTTTTACACCGGCCCTTAGCAGCTTCTTTCCACCCACTACAGCAGTGGCAGATGAAAGCAGCATAGAAGAGGCACCAGGTTTTGATGGAGCGGGCGGAGGTGGAACAAACCTACCTGGTGGCGGAGGTGGGGTTGACCCTGTTGGAGGAGGGATGGTTTTAGGAGATGAGGGTAGGGGTGGAGGGGGAGGACAAGGTGCTGATGGTAAATGTGGAGGCTCTGTTGATCCTATACTAGGAGGCGGTGGGGGAGGAGGCGGTGTGGAAGGAGATAAGTCAGGACTAGAATGCAATGGTGGTGGCGGAGGAGGAGGAGGAGCAGAAGCAACAGCTCCTAATCCTGATTTCATTGAACTCGGAGTGACTGCTGACAGAAGAGATTCCATCTCATCATCGTCTTCAAGCAGAGCTGTAATCCCAACTGGTGCACTACTGTACCTTGTGAGACGTCCCAACGAGCCTTGAGGAGAACTAGCAAACGCAGGTTGACTAAACGGTGATGCTTGGGATAATCGCGGTGATATGATTTTGGACTGAGCAGGTCTCTGAACAGAAACACGCAGTCCAGTGTTGTTGGTATAAAAATTATCGAAATCAAAGGACGACTTTGAAGAGGCTGGTGGATAACTTGTCTCATTTTCAACCAATGCATGAAAATCACCGGAAGAAGTAACCTTCAAATCCTCCACATGTTCATCTTTCTCAATCAGAGCAGGATTCTGCCAGCTCTCCTTTTTAGTAAAATCGAGTTTCTCTTCAAGAATACTAGAGACAGTCATTTGTTGGATTATGTTAATTGCATTGTCTATCTCAGTGTCTCCCCAGTCGAGGTCGTTGAATATGTCGTGAACCTGAGAAAACGCCTCAATGGGAAGACCTTCAATCTCTTGGCTAGGCGGTGAGTCCAGCATCACAATCGAAGAAGTGGAGTCCATGTCAGAGAAAATAACCTAAATCCAGCCGGAAAGACAAGAATCCATCGTTTGAATAAGTTAAGGATTCCAGACTCTGGAAATAGGCATAAGTGCTTACCTCGACTCTGAAGTTCCCGGGAAAGTGGTCCTTGGCGTCCCACACTGCATCAAGTTCGTCACAGGTAAGCATCAGTACGTTTGATCTGATAAACGCTGTATTGAACATCGCACGGAACATGATCTCTTCGTATTCTAGGCTATCATCCAGAGTTATGCACTCGAGCACAACGTCACCTTGTACATGGCAATTGATATCAAGTTTAACAATTTCATAGTCTGCCTGAAAAAAAAGAGTTTGATCAAGATGAACATTGAGAAGGAAACACTAATACAGAATGGCCTCATTTTTTTGAGCTAAAATGATATGAAGAAACATAATCACATTCACATATATGAGAAAAAATGAAACATGTATCAAATGTGAGCCAAACTATCATAATACTTAAACATATGTCAAAAAACCTCAAGTAACATACTACCTGTCTAAAGTAAATCGCAGATCTGTTTGTTTTTGACATAGAGAAGAGCAGTTTAGTTTTTGGATCAGCAGCCATCAACGGATCGGGTCCATATACCCTAAATATGGGACGACAACCCCCCTTTCCATCCATATTGGGGATAGCTCGAAGAATGACACAATCCAACGTCAGAGCCCTGTCCAAGGGAGGCCAAGGGGACCCTATGTTCCTCCTCGACACATACTGCAGATACCTCAACTGTGAAGGCAATGGGTCTATAGGCGAGAGCGAATGCATAGCCTCAGGAGGAGCTTGCTTGTACACCATATCCAGAGTTTTCCTCTCCCCACAGTATTGCTTCCTATATATCAAGAATGCTGACAGCATGAAGGCGAGGACAGGGTAGGAGCCATTCTGGCAATGCATCAAGAGCACGTTCCTCTGCCCGATGCAGAGCCAGCTCTCACTCGACCTAAGGAAGTGGTGGATCATCTCCACCGTGAGCACCGGGCAGCTCTCATTCTGGCTGGGGTAATCAACCACTGTTATGCCATGCTTATCTAGAATAGTAGCGATATCTCTCTGGTAATCCCCATCTCCGAAACTAAACACTATGAACGAAGAATCCGGGAAGTATTCGCGGAGCTGATCTACAATATCCCCTATATACACCTCATACTCGTCACCACCCAATTGAGTCGTAGTGAAGCAGCAATCAAACACTACAAAATCACCACAATTCAGTCATTACCATATCCATTCCAAATTCACCACAATTCAGCCATTCTACACACTACATTCTCTCATGTGAAACTTCTATAACTAGTAATACTGATAATGAGTTAGAAATCATCAATACAAAGCCCCAAATTAACAATTTTTCCATCATCTATTCCAAAACCAAGACAATTAATCTAGAAAATCACGTACCATAAACCCTTTCCGAGATCTCCAAGAGCCCTTCTGGCGGCTTCCGGTAGAAAAATTTGCGGCAAAGAGCCATCTTTCCACGAACCCTAAACCGCCCACATTGATTAAAAGTCTAAAATTCCCAAAATTTCTTAGATTACAAAATCTAAAAACATGAATCAGAAACAGAACTATCTATGCATGCGTAGCAAGAAAGGTGAATCAGAAACTATGTGCAGCTAGATTTTGTAGGGGCTGCAAGAAACACTCATTTCTCTTTCAATGTGAATACATTTCTTCACATTCGTACTTAGCATGTGTTGTGTGTGTCTATGTGAGCTTGGCTTCGAAAGAGAGGAATCAAATCAAAGGCTGCAGCGAGGGTGTTGGGGAAAAGGATGTCCCGTTGAATTTCTTGTCAGATTTTGGACAAGATCACATGATTTTTTGTTGGATTAAGAGAATGTTAGGATCGCATTGGATCTGACAAAAATAATGATAGATGTCTGATTGTTCCTTTCATTCTCAAACTCCCATCACTTTCATCATGCTCTACTAAATTTCTCACGTGCACGTGTTTCCGCGACAATTAGTTAATGAAGCTTTCGACAAATTAATGAATCTTGATTGAATTTTGGACTATGATTTTAATCATTGATTCCAATTTCCAACCTTAGTACAACAGTACTGCTCATTAAAGTTCAAACCGAATCTTTTTTTCCAAAAAAATCATTTCTTTTTTGTAATTTAGTGAGATCAACCAAAATTAAAACTTGATTGAAAATAAAAGAAGCCCCAAAATTAAAGGATTACTCTTTGCTTAATCTTAAATGTTAGTACTTGTGACAAACCAATGTAGTAATATACTTATTTAATACTTAACCAAGATTTTGAACACCTGTGCTTTAACTCTAATAGTTGCATTGATTCGTGGCAAAATGCATTTTCAAATAGTATTCACTCACAAAGAAGAAAAGGTGCAAGTATTGAAGATTTTATTAATTCCTCGGACACAAACTCAAATACATGAAAGAATGCTGATCTGAGTGTTGAAGTTCATCAAGAGGGGATAACACAATGGAAAAATGTTCAATCAAGACGACGAAGAAGGTACTCGACTTGAACAAATTTAGTCAAAGGAATCACCCATTCCCCATAGAGCTGAGAGACCAGTTCAGGCTTAACCTTATAGCTGCCATTTTCTTGAAGCTCCACCTCCTGCCCGAACACCATCGCCTTCTTCTCCACTCGTTTCTTGATCGCCTCTTCCACGCTCTCAAACGTCAATAACTTCATCAGACCTTCCTTGTCCTGCCCACCATCCATCACATTAGTGTTTTCTTATCATAACCAAACAAATTCAGATGCCGCAGTGAAATGATGAAGCTACCTTAGCAAGTATAGCCGGAGTATAGTCTTGAGGGGAGTCTCTGAATTTCACCTCAGCCACAAATTTGCCATAATGGATCCTTCTTGAGAGAGCCTGCAGACATGCTAGATCAGAGGCTGCAGTGGCGGCATAGTTCCTGTCATCATCGCCCTTGGCAGCAATGAGAGGGATCAGCGTGTTGAGGTAATGGTTGAGTATCTTGGAGTTTATGTTGATGCATGCTCCTGAAGGATGCAACACCTAAAAAGTTCCAAATGCGCCATGTATAAATCTTCAAGATTTATGAGGAGAGTATGAGTTGGGATTAATTCTTACAGGATTGTGTTTAAGAGGAGGTAAACTATCCGGGAAGAATGCGTTTTCTTCCGGTGATGTGTAACGACCAGCCTGCAAAGTGCAAACAGAATGATTATGTAAAGCAGAATGCTATATTCCACAACTAGTTGTTACCATGAATCCCAACTATACTAATTGAAAAAATATGTAAGTAAATTCAATTGGAAGGGTATAACTGGAGTTAGATATTTGGATGCAGTTGCAATATTTGGAGGTCAAATTGTTGCTTAGCCTATGATAATTGTTTTTAGAATGTCACGTGGCATTTCATAAACCAATACAATCAAGTGGTAATGGTCAACAAGCACTTAATATATCGCACATTTTATGTATGATGGCAATGGGAATATGGCATCATGATTATCAACAGAGCAAGATGCAAAAAAAATTAGAGGTCTTTCACAAAAAGAAGAAACGCAAAGCTCTGAAATTTGAAAGACAAAAACACACACACATAGTATACCTTAGCTTGAACAGCTTCGGAATCCTTAATGAACAAGTGCAGCAGAGAAGGGGCAGCGGATTGATCGTACAATCGCGAGTTGATCGGATATTTGGACCTCTCAATGAGACTGAAGATGATGCTATCTTCCTCCCGCACCAGACTCCTCCTCAACCACTCCAGATTCAGCAAGCTATCCGCATACGGGGCCCCTTCTTCAATTTCACAACAATCACCCATATTTCCAATTCAATTACCTGGAAAAGGGGATGTTTCGAAAAAGCCCTAAACTAGAAATTGGGGGTGAGGGTATTGACTATTGATGAGGGATCTGAAAAGTGTAGAGTGAAGGGTGGAGTGCATGGTGCGGCTTTTGTCGTCTCTATTTCATTTTCAGTGTTGGATTCACGTGATCGTCACCAACGAACTACTGCAATGAGTTTCTTGTGATAAATCACAATAAAAGATCTTTTATCGAGTAATAGTTTAGTATGTATCGTATAGGTTTTGGAAATTTTTATGCTATCTATCTAGCTACAAGGTGAAATTATCAAGCCAAAAAATTATAACTATGTCTTTTTAGGGCTCATATATTATTTTATTAATTAATAGGTTAATATATTATAGGTTTTATTCACTTATTTTAATCTATTTATAATTACAACAAAATTTTATTAACGTCTTAAAAGTTACTCCCTTCGTCCCAGATAATTCATCTCAGTATTTCATTTCGGTCCGTCCCATATAATTTGTCTCACTTCACTTTTACCATTTTTGGTAGTGGATCACATATTCCACTAACTCATTCTTACTCATATTTTATTATAAAACTAATACTTTAAAAGTATAAACCACATCCTACCAACTTTTTCAACTCACTCTCCATTAGATTTCTTAAAACCCGTGCCGAATTAAAGTGTCCCAAATTATCTGGAATGAAGAGAGTAATATACATCTCAGTCAAACATATAAAGTCTTATCAAATAACAAAAAATTGTGGCACTACAAATAAACCTTTGGTCAGAGTTATTTAAATATACTTTGTTAAGAGAATAGAAAAGGGGCACACTATTACTATATGCTTTAAAATGTTTATAGATTAATCCAAAATAACTAAGCACCTTGTACCTAGACGTCACCAAACCGAACCGGCCCGTCCGAATCGGCCCGGAACCGTCACTGGCGTAGGGTATAGGCATGCAGGCGTAGGGTGCAGAAACCGCCGGTTTCTATCAGAAACCGTTTATCAAACCGCCGGTTCCGACAGCTTTTCAGCTTTAAATTTAAGTTGGGCTCAAGTCCTTTTCCTTTATTTTTTTTTTCAATTTGTTTCAACTTTAAAATATACAAATACAATTACATAATTATATTTGTATATACTCTAATCGGTGAAGAAGACTTCTCTATAAAACTAAATCCGGGAGACTTTTGACAATTCTACCATGATTGTTGATGGTTAAAATTAAACTCAACAATTAAGGTTGAATTGCTAAAGGTATCCTCAATTTAGTTATCTAGAAACATCTCATTCGCCGACTAAGAGTATATATATATACTATCTATTTACATTTATAATTTATTGTTTTTTACTTCAATTTTTTTTATTTAAGTCTTTTGATTCTTTTGTAATTTCAAGTTTCAATATTTGTATTTGTAATATCGACATTCACATATCGTTCAAATTTGTATGATTGTATGATTGTTTCAATAAAATTCCAATTGTTCCAACTCCAATGTCGACTTCTACTCCATTTGTCAATTGTCATTCTCGTTTTATTTATTTATTCGATAGTACAAGACTACAACTACAACTACAACTCTACAATTAGTACTATACCGGAATAAAATTTAAAAAAAAATAAAAAAATTCGGCATTGAACCGGCGATCCGAACCGGAACCGCCATGGAACCAGCCCGGAACCGTCTGAAAACCGTCGGTTTTGAACCGGTTTGGAACCGGAACCGGAACCGCCTGACCCTAGGCGGGCCGGTTCAGGTTCCATATTTTTTTGAATCGGAACCGCCGGTTTCGAACCGGGAACCGGTGGTTCATGAACCGTGGTGATGTGACTGATGTCTACTTGTACCTCTATTGGAAGAAAGAGAGATCATAGAGTTATAAAGGAGTATGAAATACTAGTAGTAGGTTATAAGCACACAAGCTTGTGTTGGATAAATGGGCCAATCCACCCTAAACCCATCTACACATCAGGCCCGGAATGTTATAAAAGGAATGGATTTAAGTCGTTCTACTTTTAAATAGACAAGAAAAGTGAAGAGATTTTTATTGAAAATTAATAAATAAAAGTACTACGACTACATACACATGACAATAATAAAAAGTAAAAACTGATTGTTATTACATCCTTTTTAAATTATAATTACAGAATTGACACTAAACTCTCAGGGCCGATAACTGCAAAGCCCACTTCTAAGCCGATTCCGTGTGATTAGATGTGCAAATTATGAGTATCGTATAAATTAGATATATTTAGTCACTTCTCTACATAAATACTCCATTATCATAATCATATATCTGCAATGGAAAAACACTTGCACATAAATAATGAATGCCCTGAAGCCACACGAAAATATCACTGCAAATAACAATATTTTTGAAGCCATGTATTTATTATCGCATAAATTACGACTTATATACATGCTTTTAACATGTACTATGTGTGTGTATTAATTTTGTTTGGTTATAATGGAAATTGTAGTATTTTTTTAAGGAGTCTATACGTTATACACGAGGGATCGATACACAATTGTCGATGGTGGGATTCTGATAGTTAAAATTTAATCGGTTTATATCAAATCTAATTCTTACCACCGTGTCTTAATACTCCACATGTTTCCTATGGAAGACGTGATACGTATTTGAATATTAATTACATGGTCTAAATTTAATGATACTTTGTGTTTCTTTTAGTAGTTGCTAATATGGTTAATAATCTTGTATGAGCTTTGAATCCTTAGCCTATCACTCTTTACAAAGGGAAAGAATATTACCAAGTGTAACAAAGCACATGGACAAACAAAATGGGTTTTACAATTACTTTCCTATAAATATTGATATTTTCAGTTTAAAATATAAATAAATAATACTCCCTCCGTCCGCGAATAAGAGTCCCGTTTTTTCATTTTAGTCCGTTCGCGAATAAGAGTTCCGGTTCACTTTTATTATAAATGGTAATAGGGTCTCACATTCCACTAACTCATTCCACTCACATATCATTTAAAACTAATATATACAAGCGGGACCCCTATTCCACTAATTTTTTTCCACCCACTTTTCTTAACGTTTCTTAAAACCCGTGCCGCTCATGAATGAGACTCCTAATAGCGGACGGAGGGGTACTTCATTGTTTAACTAACTGGCAATGATGTCCTGATGTCCACGCACAAAATAATTCTTCACAACATAATGGCAAATAAATTCAAATTTTATTAAATTTTTCAACTAAATTTTTTAGCTGCGAGGTGAATTAGAATTTGACATTCACGTGGTTTTTACAAAAAATTGCCAACTTTGAATCGGCAATCATTTACTTTAGCCATTTGAAGCACTTTCCATTTAAAGGCATTAAATATTGGGTTTTGCGTTAGGTAGCCAATTAAATACAGAAATCTCGAAAATCGTCACCTTTCAAAATTTCCCTCCACCTTGAATGAATTTGAAGCACCTCACTTAATTCTCGTGATCGATTTATTTGCTCACTCACCAAACGCTCTTCAATTTCTCTGCCCGCCATTAATGGAAACTCGAAATCAGATTTCCAATTACTTAATTCAGCAATGCGATTCAAATTCTGTATATAATAAGTAGCCTACCGTAGCAGACTTCTTCGTATTGTTGTTCCACAATGAGCTGCGACGGTGCTGCGGCGGCGAAGGATCGGAGGCCGCGGCGGAGGACAGAGATCTGCCGGAGCTTCACTTGTATGTCGCCATCGTTTATCTTCCGGCGTTGGTTCAATGGCGGGAAATCTAGGTTTTCGAGAACAGAATTTGCAGAGAGAAATTGGGGGAAAGGGGAAATCGATGCGGATCTGGATGTACAGAGTGAATTAGGAATGGTATCTCCTTCCTCGGAAGATTTTTCAGGTAAATTTGTGAATATAGTATGCGATTATAGCTTCGATTGAATCGTTTGTGAATTGTGAGTTTGTCTCTGCAGAAATTGGGAAAGAGGCTCCGGTCAACGTTGGAATTGGGTATGGTATGATTTATCTGGTTAGAACTGAGCTCAACAAGATGGCTGAGTTGAGGAAAAGAGTTGAATCTCTTCTGCAGCATCTCCAAACAGAGATCGAAAATCAAGACGACGAACACCTTTACATGCCCTCGGCATCCACCAGAGCTCATGTCGAAGAAATCATGTATGATGAGCAGCATGAATCGATTCAATGCTCATCCCCAAATGATGTCAATCAGCCTGAAATTGATCAATTTAGGCTGGAGGGTAGTTCGAGAATGGATCAACTTGAGGCAGAACTCGAAGCTGAAATCGGTCGTCTACATCTCGAAGAGGATGGAGAAGTCTTACATCCAGAGGTACAAAATGCCAGATTTTCTATTGATCACTTATTTCTTGATGATAGGCTTAATGAATTTGAATTGATTTCCCCAAATTTTGTGATGGCACAGGTGAATGTGGAGCAGAATGCAGGTGAATTGAGCCTAAATGCGTGCTGCGAAGAACACGAATATGGCACGGATGAGTTCCACGGGGTATCTCCGAGAGAGCTTGAGAGAAAGTTGTACCAAGTGATGGAGGTGAGGCAGCAAGAGAGGATAAAAGAGCTTGAAGCAGCTTTAGAATACGCAGTGCGGGAGCTAGAGGAGAAAGAAAGGGAGGTTTCCCTGTGGAGAGACGCGGGACGCCTCGTTGCTCAGCACCTCCCCGCCATCTCCACCGTGTTGGCTCAACTGTGAAACTAATGATGGAACCAGAATTTGAAGTTATTGAAAGGGGATGTAGTCTGGTTATGAACTCTGTATAGAAATGCAATGCCCATGAAAATGTGGGGGCATTATTGTTAGTTTCCTGGAAGTTTTGGGTTTGTTTGCTAAATATTTTTCAGGAATATAGGGTGCCAATGAGAATAACAGCAAATCACACCTCCAGTTCCATACTATAAGCCCAATCCTTATATTGTTGGACATGTATTTTTATCTATGCACTTTATTTGGACACGTATTTTTATCTAAAAACCCAAGATGCATTGATTGAAGAACAAATCATTCAAAAAATCAAAATATTATAATATATAAGTGCAATTCTAGAAGCAATTGTCTAACTATAAACTACTAAAAGTAAATATTTTTTTATTTGATCCGGAAATCTGGTTTGGTTTCATTTTTGTGTTTTGTTTACGTTGATTTTATTTTTATTAGAATAATAATACTACTAACTGGAACAGATTTTACTTTTTGGCGAGGACAGTCGAGTTCACAATTTATTTTATTTTTATTTTTGTAATTATCAAGGGTAACTAGTCCCTTGGATTAAATTTTTATTATTCTCATTGACTCTAAATGTACCATATTATGCATCAATAATTATGCCCTGTGAAATGGGGAGAAAAAGCACACGATAAATCTAAAAGAAAAAGGAAAGGACTAGACGACCATCTAGATGCGCACGACGACTAGAACGTGTGTAAGACTTGAAGAAGAGTATAAGACTCATCCTTAATTTACTGCTACAAAATTCCAAACTCTTATTTGACTTTTCCTTTTATTCAATGTTTATATATTTATTTTTTTAATTCTGGTGAATTTATTTCATTCAATCTATCCATGAAGCAATTGACTAACCGATTGCTCAAACAATTTGACGCATACGATCACATTTTTTAAAAAAATTGGTAGACAGAAATCAAGGAAGGTTTATACTTTCATTTCTCTGATGCTCATTAATAATTTTAATAAATCTTTATCTAAATGTGTTATTAATAAGAAAAATACTTAATATATCATCTTTTAGAGAATAAGTTAATTTAGTTTTTTAAAACTAGTTCTTATTTTAAAAAGAATCCCTATCGAGTATACATTAAGTTTTACATTATTATCATCAAGCACATTTGAAGGCCCCTACTGCCAGAAGAAAAATGTAATAATATAAAACTCTAAGATGGTATTAAATGGTTGTCGGCAAATATAGTCAAAGTTGGTTACATAAAATGCAACTATCAACGAACTAAATTGAAGGTATATTATTTCCTCTTGTAGTTGAGAACAGAATCATAAAGATTATAATGTGCTTGTATGTCAAGGAAAAATAGTTAGAATTATGGCATAATGAACAAGGAATTGGGGCATAAAAAACGACATCGTTTGCAAGGTTTTACGGACTCACCATACATAATTTCTAGAATGCGGAAAACTTCTATTGAATTTCATACCCAAAACTCAAAAGTCAATCGGTTCCAAATTTAATTCATTTAATCTTAATTATTTGATTTTTTTTATATTCATTTAATCTTTATTTTGATTACTCCACCATTATATTGATATTTCATACTAGGAAGAGACAACCAAATTTACAAAATGAGGAATTAAAGTCAAAGTAGGAATTTTACACATGGCTAAAGCTAGGATTTTTCTTCTTATTTTTTTTATTTATGGAAATAAAGCACGAGCTTTTTAGATGAAATTGTATTGATTGTAAAATAATATAGTCTTATCTTAATTTTGCACCTGGCTAAAGCTGGGATTTTTAGTCTTTTTTCTTTTATGGAAATAAAGCACGAGCTCTTTAGATTAAATTGTATTTATTGTAAGATAATATAGTCTTATCTGGATTTTACACCTGGTTATAGCTGGGATTTTTCTTCTTTTTATTTTATGGAAATAAAGATTTTTCTTCTTTCTATTTTATGGAAATAAAGTACGAGCTGTTTAGTTATAAATTGTATAATTTGTATTTATTGTAAGATAATATAGTCTTATCTTGATTTTACAGCTGGCTAAAGCTGGGATTTTTTTTTTCCTTATAATTATAAAGCACTCGCTCTTCAGATTAAATTGTATTTATTGTAAGATAATATAGTCTTATCTTGATTTTAGACCTGGCTAAAGCTAGATTTTTTTTTCTTTTTCTTTTATGAAAATAAAGCAAGATTAAATTGTATATATTATAAGATAATAGGAATATAGTCTTATCTTGATAGTGATAATAAGAGTAGGTTGGTTGATTTGAAGCTCGTAGGAAATGGGCGACCGTAATGGTCTCATACCTCATTCAATGGTCGCATATCAAATAAAAATAATTGAGCAAGATATTATTATTTTATATTTTAGGATCTCCAATAATGTCCAGTCAATAATATACTTCTTTGATAGAGTTATTTAAAAAATAATAAATAATAAAAAGATTTTGAGACCTAAAACTTTGTTTGAATATAAAAATGGAAGGGATTTTCAAGTTTAACTAGTTATATACATAGGCTAAAGGCCGTCAGCCCGTCACCAAAAATTCAACTAAAATTGAACAAATTAAAATTATGACAAGCTGAGCATCTAAGTAATAAAAAGCATTTACAATATCAATTATTTGCACCAAACGTTAGGCCAAAAGGGGAAATATCTAAAAATTACTACATTATTATTATATGCACACAGTTAATATACACACTTCATAATTAATTCTACAATAAACTTGTCAGAGTTAAAAGTTCTTATATCATTATATTAAATTTGGTGATTTAAGTACCAAAATCTGTTACACTGTTCACTTTCCCAAATCAGGGTAAGAATTGGGATAAATATTACAGTAACTTAATTAACACCACTTTTACTGTTTTACACACATGTTATCAATTAATTAAACGAAAACAAACACTAAATAATGAGCTAGTAAATAGTAAAATTGAGGCCTAATTAGGTTGACCTTATGCCTCAGCAGCCAATCAGATTCTAGCAACCATAGAAGCATAAAATTGACCCAAATTCCAAATACTAGAAGCCTTGGAAGTTTTTGGTCACTGATGCCGTCAGATACATTAATACAAGTAAAATTCAGAATCATGACTTTTCAAATGAGAAAACTCATATTTTTTGAAGAGTAAAGCCGCCTTAAAATTTCACTTGCATCACCCCCCATTTACCTATATATACATATATGATACACTTTCCATGCAACAATTCAACAAACTAAACAATATCTTCATTCTTTCATTGCATCTAAACTGCAAGAAAACTGAACTTGCTCCTCATTCATTCATTCATTCATTCATCCCACACCCCTTTTGAGGGGAAGAGGATCATCTCTAACATCTCCAAATTTCAAGAAAAGACTAAAAAAAAGACTGGTTTTGAGAGATTTTGTTGTGAGAAATGGACACAGGGGAACTTTACAGAGCTAGCAATAGCTTGAGAGCACCTAGTACGAGAGGAGGAAGCGCTAGCTACCGCGCAAACAGCTCCAACATATGGAGAAACACGGGAATGGAGGTCTTCTCCCGCTCTGCGCGTGAGGAAGATGACGAGGAGGCCTTGAGGTGGGCGGCCCTCGAGAAGCTGCCCACCTTCGACCGCCTCAGGAAAGGCCTCATCTTCGGATCAAAGGGCGCCAACGAGATTGAGATCGAGAATCTCGGGTATGATGACAAGAGGAAGTTGGTGGAGAGGTTGGTCACCAATGTGGAGGATGATAATGAGAAGTTCTTGCTCAAACATAGGAACAGACTTGATAGGTACCTTTTTTTTTGGTCTTTTTTTGTGTGTTTTTTGTTGATTGGAGGTGTAATCTAAATTATCTAATTATGCATTGTTTTTGGTTAGGGTTGGGATTGAAATACCAACAATTGAAGTGAGGTTTCAGAATCTCAACATTGATGCACATGCCTATAGTGCAAAGAGATCTCTTCCTACTTTCATCAATTTCAACATCAACATAATAGAGGTACGTTAAGATTCTCTTTCGAATATAGTGAGATGACATCATCAATATACACGCGACATGTAACTGATATTTAATTCGTAATTTCTTTTTTCAGGGATTTCTAAACACCCTTCACTTACTCCCTAGCCAAAAGAAGCCCTTCACAATTTTGAAAGATGTTAGTGGGATAATCAAGCCAAGTAGGATGACTTTGCTCTTAGGCCCTCCAAGCTCCGGGAAAACAACCCTTTTGCTTGCTCTGGCAGGAAAGCTTGATGAATCACTTCAAGTAAGATTAATTATTTACATACATAGATAGATTTTTAATTAAAATAAACACGATTTTAATATATTTTTTGATACTCTCAGGTATCTGGCAAAGTAACTTATAATGGACATGGGATGGAAGAGTTTATACCACAAAAAACTGCAGCATACATTAGCCAGCATGATCTTCATATTGGAGAAATGACCGTTAGAGAAACGTTAGCGTTTTCAGCCAGATGTCAAGGGGTTGGCTCTCGCTACGGTTCGTTCAGTTACAATAGATTAATCTTCATTTTGCAGTGTGAAATTATAAGACTTTCTAATTATTAATTAACTAGTACTAGTATTAACTATATTAACAATTTGAACAGAGATGCTGGCTGAACTATCAAGGAGAGAGAAAGCAGCCAACATTAAACCAGATCCTGATATTGACATCTACATGAAGGTATTTTCAAAAAACATCTAAAAATATATTTTGAATTTTTTGTCTGCTTAGCTGTTTAACTTTTTCTGTATGATCATTATACTAATGTCATCAGTACTTAATATTGATATTTTTTGTGTGACAGTTAATATAGTAGAAATATTTAATTATTATACCATGGTATTGTTTCTCTAGCAAAAATATGAAATAAAAATAAAAATGAATGCAGGCGGCGGCGACGGAAGGAGACGCCGCAAATGTCGTCACCGACTACGTACTCAAGGTCCTCGGACTCGACATCTGCGCCGACACACTGGTCGGCGACGAGATGGTCCGAGGAATCTCCGGCGGCCAGAAAAAGCGAGTCACGACCGGAGAAATGCTGGTGGGACCCGCCCGCGCCCTCTTCATGGACGAAATCTCCACTGGCCTCGACAGCTCCACCACTTTCCAAATCGTCAACATGCTCCGGCAGCAGGTCCACATCATGAAGGGCACCGCCTTCATCTCCCTCCTGCAGCCCGCGCCGGAGACCTACGACCTCTTCGACGACATCCTCCTCCTCTCCGACGGCCAGGTCGTCTACCAAGGCCCCCGCGAACAAGTCCTCGCCTTCTTCGAATCCGTCGGCTTCAAATGCCCCGACCGGAAAGGAGTCGCCGATTTCTTACAAGAGGTCACGTCGAAGAAGGACCAGGAGCAGTACTGGGCCCGCCGCGACCAGCCCTACCGCTACATTTCGGTCAAGGAGTTCGCGGACGCGTTCAAGTCCTCCGTCGTCGGGAGGAGCCTCTCGGAGGAGCTATCCGTGCCGTACGACAAGAGCAAGAGCCATCCCGCGGCTTTGACCACGGAGAAATTCGGTTTGGGGAAGAAGGAGCTTTTCAAAGCATGCAGTGACAGAGAGTACTTATTGATGAAGAGGAACTCGTTTGTTTACTTCTTCAAATTGTTCCAAATCACGGTCATTTCGCTTGTTGCGATGACGGTTTTCTTCCGGACTGAGATGAGTAAGGAGACGATAGCAGACGGCGGCATCTACACCGGCGCTCTGTTTTTCACTGTGATTATGGTGATGTTTAACGGAATGGCGGATCTGGCTATGACGATTTATAAGCTCCCGGTGTTTTACAAGCAGAGGGATATGTTTTTCTTCCCGCCGTGGGCCTACGCGATTCCCTCGTGGGTGTTGAAGATTCCGATCACCTTCGTTGAAGTTGGTATTTGGGTTTTTTTGACCTACTACGTCATCGGATTCGATCCTAATGTTACGAGGTAGATTGAATGATTTTTTTTGTTGAGTTGGATGTTGAAATTGATGAGTTGTTGATTGAGATTTTTATCAATGGTTGCAGATTTTTGAAGCAGTATTTGTTGTTGCTGGTTGTGCATCAAGCGGCCTCGGCGTTGTTCAGATTCATCGGAGCTGCGGGGAGGAATATGATTGTTGCGAACACGTTTGGTTTGTTTGCGTTGCTTCTCCTCTTTGCATTGGGTGGTTTTGTGCTGTCACGAGGTATGAAATGAAATTGAATGGATTTGAATGCAATGTTTTGTTACTATAGATCAATGTCTTATAAAATGTTTGGATAACTGCAGAGGATGTGAAGTCATGGTGGATTTGGGGATACTATGCTTCACCATTGATGTATTTCCAGAATGCAATTTTGGTGAATGAATTCACAGGCCACAGCTGGAGCAGAGTAAGACATTATTACTGTTACTATTGTTATAATATTTGGAATGTAAAAAATTGATGGTTTTCGTAACGAACATTGGTGTAGATCGTAAATGGGACGGCGTTAGGGATTCGTGTCATGGAATCCCGAGGATTCTACACTGACACGTATTGGTACTGGATCGGAGTAGGAGCTTCTGTTGGTTTCGTGTTCCTATTCAACATTATGTACCTTGCTTCTCTCACTTTTCTCAATGGTGAGTATCTACTTCATCTTATAGAGATAATTGATCTTTCATTAAAGGATGGATAAGTTAAAATGTTGGTTTTTGAATGAATGGTGCAGCGTTCGACAAGCCTCAAGCTGTCTTACCCGAAGAGGAAGACGATAATGTATCCTTATCCACAGGAGAAGGCGTTGTTGCGACTGGGAACGAAAACAGAGGAATGGTGCTCCCATTCGAGCCACATTCCATCACATTTGATGACATTAGATACTCGGTTGACATGCCAGCAGTAAGTTGAAGAGTTTGAGATAAAGAAAGATAGATGGGGTCATGGGGATGTGTTTGATTAGATGAACTAAACATATTTAACTTGTTTTTGTATTGTAGGAGATGAAAGCTCAGGGAGCTACTGAAGATAGACTTGAGCTATTGAAGGGTGTGAGTGGAGCTTTTAGGCCTGGTGTTCTCACAGCTTTGATGGGAGTTAGTGGAGCAGGTAAAACCACACTGATGGATGTGCTGGCCGGAAGGAAAACAGGCGGTTACATAGACGGAGAGATTACTATCTCCGGGTATCCAAAGAACCAAGCAACATTCGCTCGTATCTCTGGATACTGTGAACAGAACGATATCCATTCACCAAATGTTACTGTGTACGAGTCCCTCGTTTACTCAGCATGGCTGCGTCTGCCAAGCGAAGTGGATTCGGAGACAAGAAAGGTTTTTACACATTCATAAACTTATAAGTATATAATTTCACAGTTGATGATACTGATAATCCATTCTGATCTGATCTATCACAGATGTTTATTGAGGAGGTGATGGAGCTAGTAGAGCTCAAGAGTTTGAGAGGAGCACTAGTAGGATTACCAGGCGTCAGTGGTCTTTCAACCGAGCAACGGAAGAGGCTAACAATAGCGGTTGAGCTTGTGGCGAATCCTTCAATCATATTCATGGATGAGCCCACTTCTGGGCTAGATGCCAGAGCGGCTGCAATCGTGATGAGAACGGTCAGGAACACTGTCAACACTGGACGAACTGTGGTTTGTACAATCCATCAGCCTAGCATCGACATCTTTGAAGCGTTTGATGAGGTACACTACATACCTTCATCTATAGTCACTACCGTCAGTACCAACAACACTATAATAACAATGATGTCTTTGGCAGTTATTCTTGATGAAACGAGGAGGTGAAGAAATCTACGTTGGACCTTTGGGCCGTCAATCAAACCATCTGATCAAATACTTTGAATCGGTTGAAGGAGTATCAAAGATCAAAGAAGGCTACAATCCAGCTACATGGATGCTTGAAGTCACCACTTCCGCTCAAGAACTGATGCTCGGGGTCGACTTCGTTGATCACTACAAGAAATCTGACCTATACCAGTTAGTCATCCTACCATGCAACTTTCAAAAAATGTTGTAATCATCCATTAGTTTTCATCTCAGATGCTAATAATGTTGAGCTTTTGCAGGAGGAACAAAGCCTTGATCAAGGAACTGAACGTCCCTCGCCCTGGCACGCAAGATCTCTACTTCGCATCACAGTACTCTCAATCTTTCCTCACGCAATGCATTGCTTGCCTGTGGAAACAACACTGGTCTTACTGGAGGAATCCTCCCTACACGGCCGTCAGATTCCTATTCACAATGTTTATTGCTATCATCTTCGGCACCATGTTCTGGGACCTCGGCTCTAAATGGTAACTAGAACTCCGACTCAAAACAGAATCAAACATGCACCTAATCGAATACTAAACTTATAAACTCCGTGAATTACAGGGACACGCAACAAGATCTGCTAAACGCAATGGGTTCCATGTATGCTTCCATCAACTTCTTGGGATTCCAGTATGGTTCCACAGTTCAACCCGTGGTGGCCATCGAGAGAACCGTGTTCTACAGAGAGAGAGCAGCCGGAATGTACTCAGCCTTACCCTATGCATTCTCACAAGTAAGCAACCATCACATTCTCCAACAACACCACTCTTTAGTTCCTACCAAATCACTAACAACCAAACTGTTTTGTGGTGTAGTTTCTGATCGAGATTCCTTACGTCTTTGTCCAATCCGTCATCTACGGCCTCATTGTCTACTCCATGATGGGATTCGACTGGACCGCTGAAAAATTCTTCTGGTTCTTATTCTTCTTCTTCATGTCGTTGCTCAACTTCGTCCTCTATGGCATGATGACTGTCGCGGTCACTCCCAACCACAACGTCGCCTCCATCATCTCGTCCTTCTTCTACGGAATCTGGAATCTCTTCTCAGGATTCGTCGTCCCACGTCCAGTAAGTTTATGCTTAACTTAGTTAAATATGTAAAATTTGTAATACTAATAAAAAATGATGATCAAAATATTAACCAAAACTACTTGGCTCTGTTTGTGTAACAGAGGATCCCAATATGGGTGAGATGGTACTACTGGGCAACTCCGATGGCGTACACCTTGTACGGCATGATCATCACACAGTTCGGAGAGATTGAGGATGTCATGACTGACCAAAACGTCAGTGTGAAACAGTTCTTGAAAGACTACTTTGGTTTCGAGAAGGGCCAGCTCGGATTGGTGGCCGGAATGGTTGTCGGATTTGTTGCTCTTTTCACTTTCATCTTCGCCTTCTCCATTCGGACATTCAACTTCCAGAGAAGATGATCGAGGCGGCCATCGCCATTTATCTTCATTTCACTAAATTGTAGTATTAGTATATATCGGAAATGTTTTTGTTGCTTTATCGAATTAATTAATTACTATAGCATTTTTTTCACTTCTTTATGCACTATCTATCACATGATAGAGATGTGAAATGTTCTTTGCAAATTTTCTTGGAATAAATGAAATTTTATTTATTAAGTATTTTTATCACTAGCTCCATCTATACAAAATTAATGTTCATTATTTCATAAATTATGCACACTTCGCTCAATAAGATAAATCATCTTGGGTTACAAACCCATGTATTAATAATTTTTTAACATATAGCATCAAAATGAGTAAATATGAAACTTTTTTAGATTATGCAAATCTCTAAATAATCTTTTTTTTTCATCGACAGAAAATAGTGAATTCCATAAGTAATCGGTGCAAATCAGAAATTAACACTCATGAAAAAGACAAAATATCTGAATTTTGAACCGAATTTAGGAATTGGAAATTATGAATGTTAGAGAACAGTGTATACGGCGTCGTTCGAGTAATTATCCCTATTGTGAGCCAAACTACTAATACCAAATTATCAGAATTTAAGGGCATTGATAAAGGGCTGTGATTTGGAGCCGGGCCGGGCCGGGCCGAGATTGATTTGCGGTTCAGTGCATTGTGTGGGGTCCATATAATTTGTTTCTATATTACTCTATATATCATAGACATTTTATTTTTAGTTGTTTCTCTCATCTCATCTTGCTAGGGATCTCTTGTCTCAAAATTATTAGAATATTTAATATTAATTTAATCCTCTTACAAGAATCATAATTATATTCATGAATGGCAACTCCACTCCACGACTGCTCTCCATTTTACCAAAGTTGAATTTGTGGCATAGGTAGCGCCGTAGCGGCGGCAGGGCGCATCCAGTATTCAAATTTGTGCCATATTTTTATATTCTATATAAAAAATAATAAAATATGTCCAAAATTGTGTCAAAAGTAATTGCTAGAGAAGAGCTTGCTACGTATATTGAATCGAATGTCTAATTACGAGAAACATGATTTCATATCAATCGTATCACAAAATTTCAGATAACAAAAGTGCGTGGGGCTACTTTTTCAGCTCTTTGAAGGAGGAAGTATATTGTTATTTTTGGTAGTTATGTAAATTATGCTAAACTCCTTGTTTTATTTTCTCATTTTGAGTCCAATTTTTCGTAATAAAATGCCAATACTCATTTCAGTTGTTGATACTTTGAATCTACACCTCATCACCAAAAAAGTCAGTTGTTGGTATCTAGTACCCCCTCCGTCCCATATAATGCGTCTCACTTTGATCGGGCACGGGTTTTAAGAAATATAATGAAAAGTGAGTTGAAAAAGTTAATGGAATGTGTGTCCTACATTTATATATTAGTTTTATAATAAAATGTGAGTTAGAATGAGTTAGTAGAATATGAGGTCTACTATAAAAAATGGTACTAAAGTGAAATGAGACAAATTATGTGAGACGGACCGAAATAGAAAAGTAGGATAAATTATGTGGGACAGAGGGAGTAACTATTTTGAATTTTAACTGGAACTATTTTGAATTTTAACTGGAACTTCTGAATTTGTTTGAAGCTATGATGAATCAATACTATGGATGGATGAAAATTGACAAATACTAGTAAAATCTTGACGTGTGCGCCTAGGCTTTGGTAATGATTTTAGATGAAATTAATTGAGTGAAGACTGGAATTTCAAACCCTCTTTTTTTACATAAATATGCCGTAGTGTTTTCAAACTTTTTGTAATTAGCCAAACATCATAATATACTTTTTGCACGTCATACAATACTACTACGATGAAAGCACTCCTCGTCATTCTTGTGAATATAGTTTCAATTGTTGGTGCCTTAAACAGTATCTCCTCGGTTATGCCACTAGATTTAGGACGTAAAGTTCAAGTGAACTGTCCGATGATCATATATGTCGACAGAACGGGTAGAGGAAACTTCAGAAACATACAAGCAACAGTTGATTCCATCCCTCCAGGAAATTTGAAATGGATTTGCATACAAGTTAAACAAGGGGAATACAGGTATGTGTATACATAATTATTCAACGTGAAACAAGTCCTTTTTTTAATACAGTGTTGTGATATGGAGTATATATAATCATTTTATGCATGCATTGAAAGAGTGTTCATCTCTAAGGAGAAGTCATTCATACACATGGTCGGAGAGGGGCTGAGAGAAACGTATGGTGGGCCGGTGGTTAGGGAATTATTGACGTTTGTGGACTCCACGAACATCAATAATTCCCTAAAAATCGCATGTCCAAAATCAAAATTTATTCATTTCATTGATTATAAAGAAATTATAGCTGAATAAAGAAATAATAGCCCAATTTGTCGATCAATGATCACAAACTCGTGCTATTTTCAAGTTTTATTAGATGGAGGGAGTATAAATTATCCTACAACTCCCACCCAAAACTAAAATAAAATAAATTAACCCAATAAAGAAATACTACTTAATAGCCAAAATATAAATATGTTGGTGATTAATGATTATAAACACGTGTCATTTTCAAATTAAACTCGTGCTATTTTCAAGTTTTGTTAGACGAAGAGAGTATAAATTATCTTTATATGGATAAATGTAATTGCTTGTAACCCTTTATTCTATTCCAGGGCTCCATTATCTTTCAATGACATCAAATAGGTCAAGAAACAAGTATTTCGTTAAACATGAATTTGGATTCATGTTTTTGGTGATGGAGTGTGAGTTTAAATTGTGAACACCATCTTTTTTGGTGGAGTGTGAGTTCAAATTGCTAACAACTGACTTTTTTGGTGATGAGGTGTAGATTCAAAGTATCAACAACTGAAACGAATATTGGCATTTTATTACGAAATATTGGACTCAAAATAGGAAAATAAAACCAAGGCATTTAGCATAATTTACATAACTACCAAAAATAACAATATAATTCCTCCTTCAAAGAGTTGAAAAAGTAGCCCCACGCACTTTTTTTATCTGAAATTTTGTGATACAATTGATATGAAATCATGTTTCTCGTAATTAGACATTCGATTCAATATATGTACCAAGCTTTTCTCTATCAATTACTTTTGACACAATTTTGGACATATTTTGTGACACAATATATGGGACACAATTTTCGGATATCCAAAGAACCAGGCAACATTCGCTCGGATCTCTGGATACTGTGAACAAAACGACATCCATTCACCCAACGTTACTGTGTACGAGTCCCTTGTTTACTCAGCATGGCTGCGTCTGCCAAGCGAAGTGGATCCAGAGATTGAGAGGAGCACTAGTAGGATTAAGTGGTCTTTCAACCGAGCAACGGAAGAGGCTAACAATAGCGGTTGAGCTTGTGGCGAATCCTTCAATCATATTCTTGGATGAGCCCGGCCACTTCTGGGCTAGATGCCAGGGTTGCTGCAATCGTGATGAGAACGGTCAGGAACACTGTCAACACTGGACGAAATGTGGTTTGCACAATCCATCAGCCTAGCATCGACATCTTTGAAGCATTTGATGAGGTACACAACATATACCTATCATCTATAGCCACAACCATCAGTACCGACAACAATATAATAACAGTGATGTCTTTGGCAGTTATTCTTGATGAAACGAGGAAGTGAAGAAATCTACGTCGTAACATATTCAGTTGTAAAGAACTTTTCATTTCAGTGTTTCATCTTATTCATTTTAGGTTCTACGTAGATTATCTCGTGGGCCAAGATGGTTTTTTTTATACTGCTACATTTAAATTGTTACGCCAGTATTGCGTTTTGGACACGCTTCTTGTTACTATAATTCAGATGATGGGTGCCACAAATGACTATCGTATTTGTTTGTTTCTACTTTATTCTTCTGCCGGTCCTGTATTCTTGTCTATTTCGCGACTTTGAAAGCCAATAGAAAAGCAGGCACCCATTGTTTGATCTATACAATATTACAATTCATTTTATTCTTTTAGTGATCAAGTCTTCTGAAAAATCCTAAACCCCAACCTAATACTTTAGTTGATATCAGTCCATTGTTTAATGTGAAGTGCAGGGCTGGAGTTGGCCATATAAGTGCTTGTGGGGGTAGTGGTTTTGCTGGAGGTGGTGGTGGTAGAGTTTCAGTTCATGTATATAGCTGACACTATGAACCACCTGTATATATACATGGTATGGCCTACGCTACCTTCTTATCTCTTTCGTTGTGAATCTGGACTTTTATGCCGCATTTGGTCATGTGATAAAAATCTCATGATGTAAAGGTACTTGTTTGCATCTATAGCCTACTTTTATGTTTTAATATCGAAACACTTGTCATTGTAGAAATGAAATACTTGTTATGATATGGTTGCTAAGGATTTCTAGTAAACTGCTTCTGATCTCTGGCTAGCTTCCTATGAGATGGATATTCAGTTCTAACATCATATATTATTCTGTGGTTAGGGGGGAGTAGTCGCAGTTGCCCTGAGAATGCTGGTGCGGCTGGTACTTTATATAACTCGGTACCTCGCAGCCTTACCATCAGCAAGAATGACAAATCTACTTATACGGACACACTTCTCTTGGACTTTCCTCAACCATTTTTGACAAACGTCTATATCTCCGATCAGGCAAAGGCTGTTGTTCCCTTGTTATGGAGCCATGTGATGGTCAGTGGAACTGTATATTTGCATCTCCTCTAACATTATAGTAAAAGCGTAGCTCTTTTTGGTATATAATCCGTATGGTTTACTTGATCATTCTCAATGGAATGAACTACCTGTCAACTTGTTATAGAGACATCCACTCGGGAGTATATTTATTTTCCTTCTTTTGCATTTTAAAACCAATCTAGCCTTCTTCAGGTTCAAGGACAGATCAACCTTTCACGCGGAGCGTTAACCTTTGGGCTTGCACATTATACACTGTCAGAGTTTGAGATGTTCGCAGAAGAACTCCTAATGAGTGATTCTATTCTAAGAGTAAATGATATTTTGTTTGATTCACAAAAATTATGTGGAGTGCCTGACTGACACACTGACTCTTATACCCCATGCTTTACTGAGATTCTTAGAACGGCTCTACTGCATTGCTGGACATGCTTTAGCATACTTACCATATCATTGATGGTGTGATGTTGCATAACCTAGTATCGTTTTGAGAAATCTTGTGCTTATTTTTTACATTCTATTAGTATCGTTTTGAGAAAAGCTTGTGCTAATTTTTTACATTCTAATGTTTATTAGTTTGATAGTTGAGAAACATGCCACTGAGTTGTACATTATATTCTAGGTTTTTGGTGCTCTCCGCATGTCTGTTAAAATGTTTTTGACGTGGAACTCAAAGATGATAATATATGGAGGCAGGGATGAAACTGTCGGGACATCATTACTTGGGGCTAGCAATCTCTTAGTTCTAAGGGTAAGTAAACTACATTGCCTTACATCCTTATCCTAACAAAACTCACCATTCATTATTTAAATATACACCTTACATCCTTATCCTAACAAAACTCACCATTCATTACTAAGCGTGTAGAATAAAATCGAAAAAAACACTATTATGTGAAATGATTCATCTACCATGCACATTTAGTTCTTCCAAATAGGAAAAAGAAACAGTGAAAATAGAAGTAGATGACAAAAGTGGTGACTCTTATCTTTGACAATAATTTAAGATAGCGTTGTATTTCACTCATGATGCATATAAAAAAACCATCATCGTAATTTCATAATCAAGTTGAAATTTTTTATGCTACATTTAAAAGAGTTCTATATACGTATGAAATTAATTTTTGTAAGAAGAAGAAATACTGGTTTTGATCATATACTATCATAGAACACACTAGTAGTATTTTTGTTTTGTCGAATGAGGAATAAATCGAAGTCAGAGAAGAAATACACAAAAACAACACATTATTAGTTGTAGACCATAAAATAAATCGAAGTAAGAGAATTACCTCAATTTAGCAAAGAATACACAATTGGTTGTTCAATTTACCTTAAACGTAGCTACAAATTGAAGAAGATATTTGGAGAAAAAATTTGCAGAGGAAATGGCTGATAACTTTTATAAGTTGGGGAAGAAACAATAAATTACTACTACTATTATGAATAATAGGGCTGGGCCGATACGGTATATTGTACCGAAAATTTGTATCGTAATCGTATTGAAAGTATCAATATGAAAGAATTTCATATCGTTACCGTATCGAAAGTTTCAGCATATCGAAATTTCGATATGGATAATATCTATACTGTTACCGTATCGAAAGTTTCAGCATATCGAAATTTCGATATGGATAATATCTATACCGTTACCGTATCGAAATTTCGGTATACTGTACCGAACTTCGGTATACCGTTCTTGGTCAATTGATTGTTGCTACTTGTTAGGATGCCCAAACTGCACTGTGATTCACAAAATTCACCTACTGAGCTGCTTCTCCCACCCGAAGATTGTAATGTTAACTCTTCTCTCGCCTATACCGTGCAGGTGCAAATTTGTTACAAAATAAAATCATCATTAATTTTAATTTCCACTAGCTTAAAGCTTTTTTTTTCCTCTAGGTTTAGCATCCGATTTCATTTTCTGGTATGAATTTCTTAATTCTTTGATATTTATATTATACATACTCCATTATATACTATCAATATTCTTTTATTTTATTTATTATTAGATGAATTCATTTAATCAATTCAAATCAAAACTTATACTCTAATGATTTATCTATTAAGTATAGTTCCATAAATATATATAGTGATTAATTTAGATTAGATATTTATGTGTATGTTACCTTATTGCATTACGTGTATAGATGCATGAGTAAAAAGATTGCATATCTTTAATTTATTATTAGATGTATATTATTTCCATAACTATAGTAGTATCATGATTCCTAATTTTGTGGATATTAATTTGATTTATAATTACATTTGATTTGATTTTCATAATTGTAGATGTTAATCCTTAATTGATTTGCATGATTATTGATAGTACTTATTAATAGATATTTGTATTAAAAATATTTCCATAACTATAGTACTAGTATATTAATACTAGTATATCACGATTCCTAATTTTGTGGAAATAGTGAGATTATATAATATTGGAGGAGAAAACTGATTTATGCATTCAAGCGTGTAAACTTTAATGTGTGTAACTTTAGTCACATAATTTAGTTCCATAATTGTAGTTCTTCATAATTCATATCATAGTTTCAAAATTGATTTGTACATGCAAATATGCAATGCTCGTGTAGTCTTTCCATTATTTAGTAAACTTGGCCCGGCTTGGCCCAGCCCGGCCCACTTACCAACTGGGCCCGGGCTCGAACTGGACTCATCATTTATTTCAAAACCCAGGCCCGGCCCGAGCCGCTCCAGACATGGGCCTGGGCTGGCCCGGGCCTAAATCTCACCGGGCTTTAACGGGCCGGCTCGGCCGGCCCGGCCCACTTGGCACCTCTAGTTGCGAGGACGGTTTTCTTCCGGTCTGAGATGAGCAAGGAGACTATAGCAAACGGTTTTCTGATTTTCACGAATTCAAAATTAAGATATTTTGTCTTCAATTCACCGACATCGACAGAAAATACAAGTGAAATCCATAAGTAATCAGTGCAAATCAGAAATTTACACTCGTGAAAAAGACAAAATATCTGAATTTTGAACCTAATTTAGGAATTGGAAATTACGAATGTTAGAGAACAGAGTATACAGCGTTGTTCGAGTAATTAACCCTTCTCTTAAGAATTTCTTGTCACCTATCCCTATTGAGCCAAACTACTAATACCAAATTTAAATTATCTAATCCAGTCGTTATCAATACCCTTAAATGAGAGAAAAGTGTTGTTTTTTTTGCTAAATAGGAAAATGACTCTACTATGATGGAACGTACTGAAATGAAAAAAAAAATGATTCAACTATTATGGAATAGAGGAAGTATCAATTTTTTTTTAGTTGTTTCTCACATCTCATCTTGCTAGGGATCTTGTCCGAAAATTATTACTCCTTTTATCCATCTCATTTAAGATGACACACTTTCCTTTTAGTTTGTCCCAACTAAAATGAAACATTTTATTTTTTTTAACTTTCTCTTTTAATTAATACATCCTGCTACAATTTTCTGTTTTCAATTAAATATTCAACTTTCTTTCTCACTCTATTTAATACTTCCACACATTCTTTCTCTTTCCAATTAACCGCATTAACCAACAACTCTTAAAATCTCGTGTCGGCTAAGAAATGTGTCATCTTAGTCGGGACGGAAGGAGTAGTATATTTAATACTCTCTTTATCCCAAGAAAGTTGAGTCACTTCTTTTTTCACACTCGTTTTAAAAAATTCATAATAAATAGTTAAAGTAGATAAATAATAAAGTTAAAATAAAAATAATTTAGAGTAAATTTTTATCTATATTATTCTTGCTTGTATTGTACTATTCACTCACTCAAACTATTTAATACAAAAGTGACTCCTTTGTTGTAATAGAGGGAGTATTTAATTTAGTCCTCTCACACGAATCAGAATTATATTCCGAAATGGCAACTCCATGAATGTTCTCAATTTTACCAAAGTTGAATATCACCACCCGATTTAAGAATTGTGGCATACGTAGCGGCGGCAGGGCGCAATCTGTTATTCAAATTTGTGCCATATTTTTTGTTTTTTAAGAATTTGTACCAATAAAGCCAATTACAATGATTTAGATTTTAATTCTATTATTAGTAATGTTTGAAAATGCCATCCCAGAACAAGGACCGACGCTTTTAGTGCAAATTGAAAAATTGATCTACTTTGTGGAAGATAATGAAAATTTATGATTTAATTAGCAATTAATCAACACAAGCATAGAATAAGAAGTGTTTGTTTAGACTAATCTTTGTGGTTTCAATTAATCATGTCGAAGAAGGAATTTTGTCCGTAGATTGAAAATTAAGATAGGAAAATGATAATTCAATGAAGTAGATGTTGACATTAACAGGAAAGAGACTGATGAACTTGCTTTGTACTTTCCCTTAGGATTTGTGGGACCTGTTCGCCATTTTTTTTGGATTTTGTAGAGAAGAAAATGAGAAAACCCTACATAAAAGTTTGGATTATGTGAGTAATAGATCAACATATTTAGATCTATGTTTGATGTTAATTAATTATTATGGAGTATTACCTTTCTCTATGTAGTTGTGGTAGTGCAGCGGGCTAATTTTTATGAATAGATCAAAATAGAAAAACATATAATTATGGAGTAGTTTATTGATGAATAGAGTTTAAAAAAAAATGGTTAAGGAAAACAATAGTGTAGAGCTTAGCTATTATATTTTTTATTGAATATAATTACCGCAACTATTAAATATACTCCGTCAACAATGTCATCTCATGCATAGTAGTAGTAGAACTAATATTTATTGGTCGTAAATGGCGATGAAAAGCAGCCACTTTTATCTTATTGTTATTCTCGATTCAGTAAGTGTTGTCACTACTATATACATTCTATAATCAGCATAGCCGTTTCAATATTGGTTTATCAATTGCATGTTTGATTGGTCAAGTCTGTCACATAACATGGAGTATATAAGTCCAACAAGAGACTATTAAAATAAAAAATTGATGAATATTAGGCCCACAAAAATTACAGGCTCCTTATTTATGATTTAATACTGATCATACAAGTCACACAGTTACACATTCACTAACTTAATTCATTCCCAATCTAATATTTTTGTACCTTGTTCTTAGTAGTATATCGATTAGATTTCCATTTTTTTAAAACTTTTACGAATTGATAATGATTTCTTAATTTTATATCAATATACATATACATATGATACTATAGATTATTAATGTTTTTTCTTTTTAGTTTTTATTCGACGGTGAAAAATTTATCTAAGTATACTCGATTTTATTTGATCCCTGTTCACCTATTTTGTTACTACTACTTACATTATTTTCTTCGTCACCAACCAAGTTTTCAAAAAGAGCACCCGCAACTTAATGATTGACTAATCGATAATCTATTTAATCAAATAAAAAATTCTCTCTCCATCCCCATCCACTGTTACGCATTCAAGTTTTTTATTCTGAGATGTCCTTTACTAATTCTCCCAATTTATTTTTCTAATATTACTAACCTCCCAAATTCCAGTGCACTTCCATTTGATTACTTCATCCATTCTACTTTGAGAAGAGTATGCATTTTTTTTATTTTTAGTTCATCTAATAAGAGTATGCATTTTCTAATTTTAGAAACTTTTCTTTTTCTAATAATCTCTAATAAGGTGAGACTCATTCTCCAGTAATGATACTTTAATTACTTTTCTTTTGATATCTCTCTTACTTTATCAAATGCATTAAAACTCGTGTTCAACCAAAAGTGCATACTCTTATTGAATGGAGGGAGTATAAACTACTATATAAAGATCTGATCCACATTCTACTAACTTTCTCTATTCATTTTCTTCTAAATTTCTTAATACCTGTGTCGGATAAAGTAAAACATGATACATACATATTTTAAATCACATACCCTAAAATTTATCCCATTTTCATTTTGGGATATCTCCCATATTATTGGTTAAGAATATTTTGCGAATTTCAGTTTTTAAACACTTACTGATTCCGATATACTATTATAATACTACTTCGTCCGTCCCATGTTACTTGCACTTTTACTTTTCGGCACGTCACAAACTCCTTATATTATTTATAGTTTAAATTAGAATTAATGCATTTAATTAATATGTTAGTTTAAGTTCAGAGGTCATTTATTAAGTGACGTCTCATTACATTTAAAATTCTAATTTAATTATACAAAAAAATCAATCTCAAATTTACGGCCTAAAATGAAAAGTGCGAATAGCATGGGACGGAGGGAGTACTATACTATACTACTACTGCTAAATTATCTACTACAGTATCTTGTATAAACCAAAAAATTTAAAAATGATAGTAGTAGTATACTAATAGTCAACACTTAGTCTCATCCGATTATTTTGACTGCATTTGGAATATCCTAAGCTTGTCAAGCGTACTTATTTGATAGTAGTTAAATTTAACTTTTCCCATCAAAAACCACTATATAAACTCATCTCCATCCCATGCAAACTCATCAACTTACAAACACATCTCTCTCTCTTTCTCAAACACAAAAAATGGATTCCATTTTAGGGCTTTCATGGAACTTGGCAGCCCTATCTCTCATCCTCCCCATCGTCATCTTCTTCATCCGAACCAAAACCCGCTCCAAACCCGCCTCCACCAACTGGCCCCCGGGCCCCAAAACCCTCCCCGTCATCGGCAACATGCACCTCCTCTCCGCCCTCGCCTTCCGCTCCATCTCCGACCTCGCCAAGCAATACGGCCCCCTCATGCGCCTCAAGCTCGGCGAAGTCGACACCATCGTCGTCTCCTCCCGCGACCTCGCCCGCGAAATGCTCAAGCAGCACGACCCCTGCTACGCCGACCGCCCCGACTCCATCGGCATCAAGGTCCTCTGGTACAACTACCGCGACATCGCCTTCAGCCCCTACGGCGACTACTGGCGCCAGATGCGCAAGATCTGCATCATGGAGCTCCTCAGCCCCAGAAGCGTCCGCTCCTTCGCCTCCATCCGCAGAGACGAGGTCTCCAATCTGATCTCTTCCATCCACGCTTCCGCCGCCGCTGGTGAGCCGGTCAACATCAGCGAGAGCATCTTCTCCATGATGAGCTCCGTCACTTGCCGCGCCGCCTTCGGGAAGGTGTCGAAAGATAAGGATACCTTGATTAAGATTCTGAGGGATGGGATTCAGATGGCTAGTGGTTTTGAGATTGCTGATTTCTTTCCTTCGTCGTTGGTCATCAACACCTTTAGTTGGACTAAGATCAAGCTCCTGATGATGCGACATAAGCTCGATGTGATTCTCGACGATCTCATCCGCCAGCACCAGCTCAATCTGGCGAAGATCGGGAGCGGGAGTGAGGAGGGAGATAAATCGAGGAAAGGCAATGGCGAGTTCGGGAATGAGGACATCGTTGATGTCCTCCTCAGGCTTCAGGAAACTGGAGAGCTCCAGTTTCCTATCAAGAAAGAGGATATAAAAGCAGTTGTCTATGTAAGTACAACTGCTTTTTTTTTTTTGTTTTCCTCTGTCCACAAAATATAGTCTTTTTTTTTTTCGGTTTACAAAAATTAGTCACTTTCTATTTTTAGCAAGTCTGACGTAAGTTTTTGTTATATACTATACAGGACATGTTTTCTGCTGGAACAGAGACGTCGTCGACGGCGATGGACTGGGCGATGGCGGAGCTGATGAGGAACCCGGGGGCGATGGCCAAGGCGCAGGCGGAAGTGCGACGGGTGTTCAACGACACCACCATCATGGCCATGGGAGACAACGATCCGAATCTGAAATATCTAAAACTGGTGATCAGGGAAGCGCTGAGGATGCACCCTCCGGTTCCGATCCTACCCAGAGCGTCGCGGGAGGAGCGTGTGATCGATGGCTATGTGATCCCGGCTAATGTGAAGGTGCTTGTGAACAACTGGGGGATGCAGAGGGACCCGGCATACTGGACCAACCCGGACAGCTTCGAGCCAGAGAGGTTCGAGGAGTGCTCGAAGGAGTTTCTAGGAGCCGACTTCGACTTCCTGCCGTTTGGAGCAGGGAAAAGAATGTGCCCTGGAATCACATTTGCAATGGCCAGTGTTGAGCTTGTTTTGGCTCAGCTTCTCTATCACTTTGACTGGAAGCTTCCCAACGGAGCTCAGCCGGAATCCTTGGACATGATCGAGAATCCCGGGGTCACAGCTTCGAGAAGGGATAGCCTTTTGGCGATACCAACTCCATACAAAAACTCGGCTTAATCAGAACATCAGAGAGTTTACAGTTATATAAAGTAGTACTTTGTTGTTGGAATAAGTGTATTACTACAACACTAAGTTGTCTCTGTTGTACAATTTCTTGTTTAATTTTTTATATATTGGATATTTTAACTTCAATAAAATTTTCTATTTGAGTTTTAAACTAAACTCAGCAGTTAGCTTTAAGAAGACACCAATGGCTCAACAGGCACTGCATAGGGTGAATCCCAATCAGCATCAAAGATTTGTTGCAGCTGAGACACAATGTCAAGGTTATAGGTTCCAAAACTGAGCCCTGCATCTGCATAGAAGTAGTCCCACACGAGATTGCTCGTCCCAATATGGCCTCGTACATCGCTCACAGCATACTTCCCATGGTTCACTCTTGTGAAGCCCGGATACACGTTTCCAGTGGCCGTGCCATTGCTAGTCTTGGCAGGCCCGGTCTGGTTGAAACCTGGAACAATGTAGTACTTGATCTCGACTTTACCATGGCAGCTGTTGTACTTGGAAGACGAACATAGGTTGTTCGTGTAGAGCAGTGACTTCAGGTACATGTCTGTGTTGTCAAGGAAATGAGCCCAGTACGAGACCAGCAACTTCACGGTGGCATGCTTGCTGTAAACAACCTGGTGTAGAAACCTCGGTTATGCAAGTTTGTTATAAACAAGAAATTTGATGATGTGTATATACCTCGGATATAGCTGAAGACAGGGAAGCCCAATACACTGTCTGTGACATGTATGCAGATTGGCCAAGCCAATCCATGGTGCTTATTCTTACAGTTTCTCCATCTCCGACTGATTTGATGGTGTCGATCCAGGCCTGCTCGTCTGACTGATACTTGTCGAACAATAACTGTTAAAGGAGAAAGTAAATCAAGAATGATATTGCAGTATCTTCTAGACCTTTCCAACAACAACGGAAAGAGATGCAAAACCTCTGGTGGAGCGAAAGACAGATAGGAGGGTTGATGATGTGACACTGAATTGTTTGCTGCAGGAGTTTCAATGGAAATGTGGAACGTGTCAGGGTCTGGAAGAGATGGATAGCCTAATGTATGTTCGATCTTCACGTATTTGGGAAGAGGTGATCTGTCAAGACATAACAGAGTGAAGAGACGATATCTAGATATGATATAAGAAAGGAAAAATTGGTTGCCTAGAGTTTTAGGCTTACTTGCATCTATCTTTCGGTTGGAGGAAATACGACCAGCAGGGAACCTTTCTAACGGTCTGCCATTGCTGATCGGTGACAAGTTTTGTGTAAAGTGAAGAGTTGAGATGGGCTATTTTCCACAAGTTTTCAAAGTAAATCTCAACCTTCTTCACAATTCTTGGACAGCCAGCAAGATAAACCCCAACTTCCTTCACCTAACATCATTTAGTTTCATACAAAATAATCAACTAGCACTTATCCAGTAGAAAAACACAGTACAAACGAAAACCGAAACAAAAGTGAACATGAATGTATAGCTGCAGTTCTTGACTAGGCTTCTCTTAGAAAAGAAGGATATAAGGGCTTGGTGTTGATTATGTTACCTGAGTAAAAGATTTCCAGTCATTGTTTGCAGATCCAATGTACACGTCTCGACTATCCGATATCCAAACCTTAGCGTGGACGATACCAGACCCCCACCAGTCCTTAAGTAACAAGGTGACATTCTCCACATTTGGTCTCCCTGCAGCGAGGGCGGATGGTTCCTGTGTATAGTCAGGATAGAATCCAGAGTGCTGTAAAAATCTGAAACTAAGATCAGTTTTCTGCAGCTTTGATTCTCCAACAGAGGCTACAACTCCAATTTATGCATAGCAAGTGAAACATCAAGACTCGAGGCGTACCTCATACTAATGTTGCGATCAGCTGCATTATCTAATGCTCGATAAACTTCATATCCTTCGTTAGCCCCAAATCTCAACATGTCATCTTTTGAATATCCGTAGTCCCCTGAACGAGGATCGTCCGGATGAGCTATCAACTGCCAGTATTGCGCAATTATGTCAAGGCTCCTCGACGAATTCCCAGCCATCCATCGGAATACATCAGCTGCCTCAGTCATATGTCAAAATGACTAAACTCATCTTTAAAGGAACTTATCTAATGCAACTAAAATTCCAATAGCACCATACAACAAAACTTGCCACAAGGCCCACAACTATATGTTGAATAAGGGTTCATTGTTAAGGCAAATGTATGGTAAAAAATTCTCTTTTTAGCACCTAATCATAATTAAGTCCATCACAATTATAGAATTAAGAATTGCAGGAAAGTGGAAAAGGACAGATTACCGGTACGAAGAAGGCCGGGAACGGGAGCGAGGTGGGGCATGTCGCTGGGGATGGATTGAACCAGCCATGCTTTGCATTGCGTGTTATCAGACGAAGAGGATTGAACTCTTAAGGCGGGGTCGTATATAATCAAAACACAGAGGCACACAGATAAAGCTACGGCAAAAGCTCTCATCTTTTTAATGGGTTAACTCACTAAGAGTGAGAGAGAATGAGGTTCTTGAATAGGCTAAATGTAATACAATTTCTCGTTGACTTTTCTTGGATTTGCCGGCCAAGATTCCTCCTATCCACTTGCAGTGAGAAACAAGAAAAACACGGCATTTCTTAAGATGAAATAAATAAAAATAGAATCTTGGCCCTGATAAATGATGAGCAGATCTCATGCGTTTCTCATTGACTTTCTTGGATTTACTGGCATTAATTTCTCTTTATTTTTCAATCAAGTTTCCATTTGTCCTTCTAAGATGAAATCCTTGTGTACTAAATGAATGCAACCGATTGATACAAATACAATGATGTGCAAGAGATGAAAAGCAACACCAACAAGATTATCTTTCCTACAGCAGCAATGGAGATCCTACTACCTCTTCACACTTATATCACGAAATCGAGTGCCTCCGATGCCTCTTTGACAAGCCAGATGACTTTGTTTCTCCTCTGATCATAGAAGTCGGGCTCTGAGAACTCCCCGAAGTTTCAGGGCTCTTGTTATCACCGTTGGGCAGCCCTTTCCCCGCAACCCACAGCCTTCCGAATATTCTCCTCGAACGCGATGGCAGCAGCTGCGCACTAGATCCTCTGTTCTTGCTACGTTTCTTAATAAGCTTTCCATTTTTCACTGACTCCTCTGCTTTCACTTTCAGCTCATCCATCTGTTTGCTCAGGGATTTGCAGTTTGTAGGCACCGTTTGCAGCTCATCGCTGTTGCTGAAGGCGTGATTAGCCACTGCTGTCCTTGCCTGTTCGAAGAACAGAACTTGCACCACCACGCGTAGTGGTAGCTGCTCGTTCTGAGCCGCGTGCATGGTGGCGTCCGTCGTCAATTTCTTCACGTCCATTAGCCCACACAAGCTCTTCTTCTCAGATTTTGTTATTCCACTATGCTCCTGCAATATATACAAAATTTTCAATTTTGCAAAATTATTGCATAAAAGTTGAAAAGTTTGAAAAAAGATTGCACCTTCAGAAAGATGTCAATGGCACCGTACAATCCATTGTGAATCGGTCTAGCCATCTCAGGAACTGACTTGGACAGCTTGATGAAACTGGACGCGGTGAGATTCACGTCACAAGCAACTGCTGCAAGATAACTGTCTATGATCTTCCCAACTTTTAACCAAGATCCATGCCCTAAAACAAAATCACTCCCATTCTTCTCAGTCATCGTCTTATCCTTCTTACTCATCTCATTCTCCACAAACAAATCCACAAGGCGTTGAACAAGCTCAATGTCGTAGATGGTTGACTGAGGAGGCCTTGCCGGGATCAAGAGATCACTGACTGAAGCATCGTCTAGTTTTAAACTGATGTTCTTTATCAGCTCTTCTCTTGATGAATCATCAGCTTCTATGAGAATAGCAACTTTGAGTAGTTTCAGTAAGAAACTGCAGGCACAGCTGATTCCTTTATCCGAAGTAAGCAAGCAGATTATAGTTTCGACTAAAGATTTGTTTCTGTTGATATGCACTTCAGACACCACTGCATCGACAGAATCTGGCAGCCATCTCATGGCATAAGCCTTCAACGCCTTCCCAATCATGCCTCCGTCCATTCTACCTTTGGATTTTATCGCGAGCATGACTCTCTTGTACAGGTCAATGTCCAGCTCACAGATATCTTCGATCCACCAATCTCTAGGGACAGACTCCATCCTCTCGGATAACTTCAGCCCACTGCGGATTATTTGGTCTGATGTTGCCAGTCTTCTGTTGTACGTGTAAGACCAGGTGACCAGTGAAGGATCCACAGAGGTTTTGGATGCTATTGAATCAATGCACCTACCGACTATCTTCAAATTCTCAGACCATGGGAGGAGAGACTTGGAGGTCTGTAGGACGATGATGGAATCTTTCCAGTTGCGTAGAACACTGGAGTTGAGGAATATGTCGATCTTTAGGATCAGGTTTCCTCTGTCGAAATCCTCAGACATTTCAAGATACTCTGCTGCACAGCGTGCAGCCACAACGTTGTAGGGGTTGAGAGTCACTGTAACGCCATAACAGAATTTAGCACATATTTCAAATGCATTAGGGCCACCGGGGAAATCAGCCAAGCGGATTTCATCAGGACTTTCTTCGCTCACTTCTGATACCAGCTTTCGTAACTTATTGCTCTTGGCCAAGAGAGGAAACTGGAAAGGTAGATCCAAACAGAAAATTCCACAATTAAACATGGTTAGTAGGAAAATAATCAGCAAGAAGCAGTAAACATTCGAAGGAATAGGTGAATTTCATTCCTAACACTTAGTTCCACAAAATGTCACCTTATGGAGAAGGAACTTCACATCTCCAACACTTATGATGACATCGGTATCCAATTCAGACGACACGTACCTGCAGCAAATTGTACAAGAGTTACCATACATTGTGACAAGCTGCAGAAATAATAAGGCGTTACACAACAAGAGCATATCTGTCAAGTGTCAATGGATTTTGAATGCATATGATACATAGAGATACTTGTTAAAATGCAATCGAACTCAACCAAGTTCAACAGATAACCATTCAAGTGGCTTTGAACATTCATGAGTAGAAGTTGCATTATATGAATGAGTTCAAACTCAAAGTGTTACTCAGAATGACTATCAAAAATTTTGTACACCAAATTGCATATAATTCTAGGAAGTTACAATTACATTTTAGTGTTTGCAGAGAACATTTAAGTGGAACTGTTTATAGCTAGGATTAAGACTGAAAATTTCATTAATGGTGCTTGAATTTTAATTTAATCCATCACTGATCTATATCATCACCTTAAAACTAGAACATGATGTATAAATTTCTGCAGTTGAATCAAAAGGAATGAGGCAGCATGGCCACCAAAAAAGGAAGATTAAAAAAATGAAGAGAAAAGGTGATCAACAACATACAAGCTACTTTCTAATCTTCTGAAATAAATTACATTAACATGTAACCTTAGGCTTAGTAGGTGTCACACTTTACAGTTCCAATAGGCCCTCCACATAAAGTGTACTCAATGTTTAAATAATGAAAGTGAGACATTCGAATAACTAAAACAATTATACTAGCTTTTAACTGCCGAATATATTAGGAGTAATTAACATAGGATCATGATTCAAAAAAACAAAACACATTTTTACAGCAACGGTAAATAGGTAACGTTCCATTTTAGCAAACATGTATTCAAGAAAGGGGGAAACTTTGAGATGAACACTAAAACTACAGGAGCATAATTTCATGATTCATTCACATTTGGAAAGCTCACTCACACACATACATATTTACCTCACACAGTTCCCTTCAGCTTGAAAAGCATCTGGTTTGGACCCCAGCTTCATATACTTCATCTTTGAATTTAATTTCTTCAACTTGTTCTGCTTCAACCTTGGAACTTGCAATGAACAAATTGTAGCAAGCAAAATACGTACAACTCCTAAAAGAGCAAGAAACTGCAATAACAGAAAATCAGTCACTGCTGCCTAAACAAGACAAAAGAAGGAATCTTTACGTTATTCCACCACACATTATGAGTCCCTCTCCGACCAGAGCAAAACAAACACAAAGAAACAAAACCCACCAAAAATCTCTGCTGCAACTGCAAGCAGCGTAGCCCAATTTTTGTCTGAGTCGAGAAGGAGCAATTAAGAGAAAATATGCGAAATGCGGTGAGGTGATGCCATAAATGTTGTGACAGATTATAGTCCACCAACCCCAAGAATTAAATTCGCAGCCGCCTTTGCTTGGTCTGCTAAGATCTCCTCTTTTAAGTCGCAAATCTCATGAACCCTTCTCTCTCTCCTACATGTAAAATGTAAATGAACGCGAAATGTGTAAATATGTATACTCGGGGCAGGGAGGGTGCACGCTGCGGACGCAACTTTTTCAACTTGTGTGCCGTTAATGCGCGCCAACTTATCTGACAATTACCGATCTGGCCTACAATTTTTCCTACAATATCCCCTACTCCATCCCTCGCAAATATAAAATATGATAGTGGGCCATTATTTATATTTGTGAGGGGTGGAGTAGGGGATGTTGTAGAAAAAGTTGTAGATGATCTGGACCGATAAATCCAATGGTCCTGAGTCATATGTAGTGAGAAATTATTTTTGGTTTTTTTTAATAAAAAAGAAAAAAAAATTATCCGCACAATTCGAGGGTGAATGTCTAGTACTCCCTCCGTCCAAAGGAAGATGACTCATTTCTTGGACGGCACGAGATTTTATGCAACTTTATTTTGTGTGTTAAATAGAGAGAGTAAAGTAAGAGAGAGAGAATAAAGTAGAGATAAAGAGGTTTCTATTTTAAGTAATGAGTCATCTTGATTGGTTGGGACAAACCAAAAAGAAAAGTGGGTCATCTTTAATGGGACGGAGGGAGTATTATACTTTGCTAAGATACATTGAGATCAGAGGTTAAAAAAAAAAAAATTCTTTATTTATCACCTTTTAACTAAATTGATGAATAGTTGCTAAAATGCTTCATCACCTTCCCACGATAGATTGATATTGTTCGAATTGCCACATCACTTACAGGAAGTTCGAATCATTAAAGAATTACATAGTAAACTATTACTATTAATCTTATTAAAAAAAATCAGTACTACATTTTTGCATATGGCCCCTTTTGATCCACATTTTAGCCCATGGTCTTCTTTTTAATGTCCAATATATATTTCTTTAAAATAAAAGGAGACGTTATATCATAGCAGGTAAAGTAAATTAGAATGGTCCAGGCAGTGATAGCAAGCTATGTATTTGCCGTTTGGTAGGGGACCTATATTGGATAATACCAATGTTTTAAAAATCGGATCAGCCGGTGAACCGGTGAGGCTATTTGTTCACGGTTCAACCGGTCCGACCGGTTCAATCACTGGTCGAACCGTTTTACCTTGCAAAAATAAAATTAAATATGATCTTACAAAATATATTAAATTTGGTGAGCATATATTACAATTAATATTAACATATAACAAAAATATATAGTAAATATTTTAAGTAAATTAAATATTAAGAGTATTTAAAGTAAGTGAATGGTAAAATTTAAATATTTATTAAATATATAAAATTTTAATTAATGTAGCCAAAAAAAGTACATATTTTACATATAATAAATAGATAAAATTCATATTATCTCAAAACATTTATATGGTTAAATAATATTATAGACAATATATAAAACTAAATATCAATTTTTAGTTAATTTGGATAAATATATACTATAATAGTATTATTAGTTATTACATAAAATTAAACTTGAATTATTAGTAAATATGGAGTAATAAACTATATTAATAATATATACTCCATATTACATCAATAAAAATAAAATTTATTGGCTTATAATTAAAATTAAACATATCATAACTAAAAATTATTTTTAAGTATAAAACTAAACACAAATTATTAATTTGTGTGGACAAAAAATTATAGAGTTAATATATAACAATAATTAATGTTCACAATATTTCATTCAAGACTATGTGGTGGAGTGGTAGAGGTGTTGGTTTATTACCTAGAGGTCTAGGGTTCAATTCCCTCTAGAATCATATTTTGAACAAGCTTTTAAACATAAAAACCAGTTACCGGTCCGACCGCCGGTTTTAAAACACTGGATAATACATATTCTATTTTACTATGACCTTTGATATATATTGGAATTTGGACTGGTCAATTATAAATTTATAATACTCCTTTTAATATTCTCAAATCTACAACACGGCCCAAACGATCTCTTTTCCCGATTAATCGTTATAGTATATTTTTCCACACTAGTGATGAAAATGACCCGACAGAGAAGTGAAGGCAATAATTGGTGTAAAAATAGGCGTGGCCATAAAATCATCATAGATTAATGATGATGGAGATGGACCGGAATGTAGAGGACCATATGTTAAATACGTCTACCTTTATTTCGTTATGTTTGATATTTTGTGTATGCATCGTTCTTTTTTAATTTATATTAGCATTATTTATTTCATGTTTATACAATTATTTTTATTTCAATAACCAAATAGTACTTCTTTAGTTCCATGTAATAGAGGCATATTTTTCGATATATAGTTTAAGAATAGTGTGTTAAGTGAACGGTGAATAAAATAATATAGAATAAAGTAAGAGAGATGAAGAGATAATAAAATAAGAGAAATGATTATTTTATGCTAAAATTATAAATAACTCAATTATGTTGAAACTTTTAAAATAGAAAATGACTTTATTAACATGGAATGAATGGAGTAGTTATTGTTCATATTATTATTTTTATAAATTATATAAATATCAAAGCTTAATTTTTTATTTTTATATTTTAAATAAATGATCGAGTTTCATTTTTATATAATTTATAAAATGAATGATATTATAATAATTTTCAATTTTCAATTTTCAATAGAGTAAAGTTAAACTATATGAAATTAGCTAAATGAAAAAAATCGATGTTTAGTCACAAATGGATCGGTAAGTTATTGGCCCAATCGAGTCGAATGTGAACTGTGGTTTAGGCCCATCTTAATGGCTAGTAAATAACAAACCCCATTGAAATTCAAAGAAGAAACAAGTAGTGTCCTAAATGGCTAGTAAATAAAAAATTATTCACACAACCAAAAATCTATACCAAATACATCAGAGAGTTTATTTTATTAGAGTACATTATTATGAACTTTTCTTACTAATAAATAAGAAAGAATAACATCATTACAATTAAATATCTTCATCATGATTTACTTATAATTTATTCTGCTGTTTGTGAGCTGGACCTTCGGATCTTCTGTTCCTCAGATAACATTGTTGCAAACCTGCAATTAATATACGAATAAAATAAATTAAGATAAGTTTAATTCAAATATATTAATATGAGAAAATATATGTATATTACTTGATCAGAGCTTCCTGATTTGTGCCTCCATTAGGTATAGGCTCGGACCTTCCGGTTTGCAAATTAACCCTAGAAGCTGGCTTGCCCAACAAATTCTCCCCAATTCTCACCAACTCATCCAAATTCGCCTTCGTCGTAACATCAATAGAAGAGGCCGACCCCGTCAGCGACTCATCCTACATGAAAAGTACACTATTAGAATACGAGTCTCATTTTTATATTAATTTTATAATAGTAAATGATAATAGAATGAGTCAGTGGAAATATAAAAATTGAAATGAGATTATTTTATTAACAATGTCCATTTTTGGCAAAATCATATATTTAATGATGGACGAAGAGAGTATTTACTTGAATGCGGAGGTAGTTATCTTCGGATTGAAGTGACTGGAAAACAACTTGTAAGAAGTAGTCGACCATATCTTTATTCGACTGGTTGTAAATGTCGATCACCGGTGAGGAATTCCCCTGAACCAACCAGCTGAAGATGCCCCATTTCGCTGCCTGCTCCGCCGTGTATTTCTGCTCTTCCTTGTCGGCGCCAGTTCCCAGTGAGATCACTAGCAATTTGTCGAAGTTGAGCGGCCGAACCGGGAAGTAATCTGGGAAGTTTCTCATCGTTTCTTTCATGGCTTCTCTTATTGCTACTAATGTCTTAAGAATAAAAAAAAAATTCCAGTTTTAGACAGTAGTTTGGTTGATCATTGAAGATAAAAGAAAAATTGTGTATAATGATGTGAAGGGAATAAAGTGCGATAGAGAAATTAAAAATAAAGTAAAATAAAAAAATAGAATAAGAAAGATTAAATATAATTTTTTTTGTCGCGGAAAAGAAAATGATTTAAGTAACATATAACAACTAGCTAGGACGAAAGGAGTAATAAGTATATACCGGGTTGTTAGCAGCTACACCTCCGTCGATGAGATGGAAATCCTGGGACTGGCCGGAGGAGTCGGAGTTTGTGAAATGATGGGCCGGAAAGATGGTTGGCGCGGCGGAGGTGCCGATGCATATGTCCGACAATAGTGCATCCATGAAAGGTGAATTCTTTACCTGCATATTAAAAATAAATGGTCATTCAACAATTCCATTTGTAAGGGTTTTGACTTTTTGAAAAACCATTAGATCATATAAACAATAATATTATTGCTATGTTGATAAATTCAATACTACTATTTTATATTATCTCCATATATATACATCTCATGGTACGAAAATATTCTGATTATCAACCAATGAACGATTTTATATTTATAATGCTTGGATTTCAAGTCAAATTAAAAGTTAAAAACACACTTAATTTCCTCTCTTGATTTAGCTCTTTATACATCTACATTTGTAACAATTAAATTCACTATTTTTCACCATCATAGATAACAACCCTATCTATATATATATGTATATGGTTGCACCAGGATGAGACCGACTACCTAATATAAAATTAAACATAATTTAAGTCGTTGGATGATCTAAAACAAACAGTTTAGGTCTAAAATTTGCGATATCATTATAGTATATAGAATATTTCAATATTTTCACA